>NC_091232.1:20492560-20513382 GCF_040958095.1 Procambarus clarkii
AGGGCCATAGTTCCTCTAGCACGGACTACGCTGATGAGTTGGGACCTCAACAGCAGTTCTCGTCATCAGTTGACACTCGCACCCCTATACGTCGGTCAGAGATGATGATATTTACTTAGGTAGGGAATTAGCTTTCTTTTTTCAGAAAACAAGGAACACTTTTGGAGTGTTCCTTGTGCTCACAAAAGTGGAACTCTCACCACAGAAGTGCTTATAGGAACTTTATCCCTAGTAATGCTCACTGGGAACTCTCACCCCAGTAGTGCACAATAGGAACTCCCACGACAGTAGTGCATAATGGGAACTCTCATTCAAGTAGTGCACAATAGGTACTCACAAGACAGTAGTGCAAAATGGGAACTCTCCCTCCAGAAATGCACAATAGGAAATCTCACCCCAGTAGTGCACACTGGGAACTCACACAACAGTAATACACAAAGGAAACTCTTAGACAATTAGTGCACAATGGGAACTCTCGACCCAGTATTGCACAATGGTAACTTTCTCTCTAGTAGTGCACAATAGGAACTCTCACCACAGTAGTGCACAAAAGGAACTCTTACCCTGTTAGTGCACAATAGGAACTCACACCCAAGTAGTGCACGATAATAACTTTCAACCCCAGTAGTTGCACATTAGAAACTCTCACCCCAGTAGTGCACAATGGAAACTCTCATCACAATAGTGTACAAGAGGAACTCTCACCCCAGTCGTGCAGAATGGGAACTTTCAATAATAGCAGTGCACAAAAGGAACTCTCACCCCAGTCGTGCGCAATGGGAACTTTCAATACCAGTAGTGCACAATAGGAACTCTCACCCCAGTAGTGCACAATAGGAACTCTCACCCTAGCAGTGCACAATAGGAACGCTCAAGACAGTACTGCACACTAGAAACTCTCACTTATGTAGTGCACATTGAGAACTCTCACCCCAGTAGTTCGCAATGGTAACTCTCACCCCAGTAGTGCACGATGGTAACTATCTCTCCAGTAGTGCACAATAGGACCTCTCACTCCAGTAGTGAACAATTTCAACTCTCACAATAATAGTGCAAAAAAGAAACTCTCACCCAAGTAGTGCATAATGGGAACTCTCACGCAATTATTGCACAAGGGGAACTTTCACGACAGTAGTGCATAATGGGAACTCTCACCACAGAAGTGCACAATAGGAACTCACAGCCTTTTACATCACAATAGGAACTCTCACCCCAGTAGCGCACAATAGGAACTCACATCTTATTAGTGCACAAGGGGAACACACACCCCAGTTGTGCACAATGGGAACTTTCATCCCCTTTAGTGCACAATAGGAACTCTCACCCCAGTAGTGCACAATTGAAACTCTCATCCGATTTGTACACAATAGGAACTCTCACCATTTTATATCACAATAGGAACTCTCACCCCAGTAGTGCAGAATAGGAACTCTCACCCCAGTAGTCCACAATAGGAACTCACACCAAGGTAGTGCACAATGGGAACTCTAACGACAGGAGTGCACAATGGGAACTCTCACCCCAAGTAGAGCACAATGGGAACTCTCACCCAAGAAGTGCAGAATAGGAACGCTCTACCGATTATCTCACAATAGTAACTCTTACCCCAGTAGTGTACAATGGGAACCCTCACCCCAGAAGTGACCAATACCAACTCTCACCCTATTATATCACAATAGGAACTCTCACCCCAGTAGTGCCTAATGGGATCTCTCACCCCAGAAGTGCACAATAGGAAATTTCACCCCATTATATCACAATAGGAACTCTCAACCAATTAGTGCACAATAGGAACTCTCACCCCCAGTAGTGCACAATGGTAACTCTCTCCCCAGTAGTGCACAATGGTAACTCTCACCCCAGTAGTTCACAATGATAACTCTTACCCCATTAGTGCACAATGGGAACTCCCACCCAAGTAGTATATAATAGGAACTCTCACACCAGTAGTGCACACTGGAAACTCTCACGACAGAAATGCAAAATGGAAACTCTCACCCCATTAGTGCACAATTAGAACTCTAGGGACAGGAGTGCACAATGGGAACTCTCACCCAAGTAGAGCACAATGGAAACTCTCACCCCAGAAGTGCAGAATAGGAACTCTAATTCCATCATATCACAATAGGAATTCTCTCCCGAGTAGTGCACAATGGGAACTCACACTCCATTAGTGCACAATGGGAACTCACACCCATGTAGTGTACAATGAGAACTTTCATCCCCACTAGTGCACAATAGGAACTCCCACCCTAGTAGTGCTCAATGGAAACTCTCTTCCAAGTAGTGCAAAATAGGAACGTCCCCCCCCCCCCAGTACTGCACAATGGGAACTTTCAATACCAGTAGTGCACATTAGGAACTCTAACCCCAGTAGTGTACAATGTTAACTTTCAACCACAGTAGTGTACAAAAGGAACTCTCACCCCAGTACTACACAATGGAAATTCTCACCCCAGTATTGCACAATGATAACTCTCACCATAGTAGTGCTCAAAGGTAACTCTCACCCAGTAGTGCACAATGGTAACTCTCACCTCCTGTAGTGTATAAAAGGAAATGTCACCCCCCAGGAGAGCATACTAGGAATTCTCACCCCTGTAGTGCACAATGGGAACTCTCACCAAAGAAATGAAATGTACAATAGGAACTCTCACCACAGTAGTGCACAATGAGAACTTTCAACCACAGTAGTGCACAATAGAAACTCTCACCTAATCAGTTCGCAATACAAACTCTCACCCCATTAGAGCACAATGGGAAATGTCACCTGAGTAGTATACAAAAGGAACTCTCACCCCCAGAAGTGCACAATTGGAACTTTCACCACAGTAGGGATCAATAGGAACTCTCACCCCAGTAGTGCACAAGGGGAACTCTCACCTAAATAGGGCACATTGGTAACTCACACGAAAGTAATGCACAATGGGAACTCTCACGACAGTAGTGCACAAGGGGGACTTCTCACCCCTTGTAGTGCACAATAGGAACTCTCACCCCAGTAGTGCACAATGGGAACTTTCACCACAATAGTGCACAAGAGGAATTCTCACCCCAGTAGTGAACAATCATAACTCTTACCCAAGTAGTGCACAATGGCAACTCTTACCCCAGAAGAGCACAACAGGAACTCATCACCCCATTAGTGCACAATGGGAATTGTCACCCCAGTAGTGCACAAGAGGAACTCTCACTCCAGTAGGGCACAATGGGAACTTTGAACCCTGTAGTGTACAATAGGAACTCTCACTCTTTTATCACAATAGATACTCTCAAGACAGTAATGCATAATGGGAACTCTCGCGACAGTCGTGCACAATAGGAAATCTCATCCTAGTAGAGCACAATGGGAACTCTCACCCAAGTAGTGCACAATGGTAACTCTCACACCAGTAGTGCACAATGGTAACTCTCTCTCCAGTAATGCACAATAGGAACTCTCATCCATTAGAGGACAATGGTAACTCTCACCCTAGTAGTGCACAATAGGAACTCCCACCAAAGTAGTACACAATAGGAACTCTTTCCCCAGAAATGCACACTGGGAACTCTCACGATAGTAGTGCACAATGGTAACTCTCACCCCAGAAGTGCACAATCGGGACTTTAACGCCAGTAGTGCACAATAGGAACTCTCTCTCCAGTGGTGAACAATAGGAACTCTCACCATAAAAAGTGCAAAAAAGGAACTCTGACCCAAGTTGTGCAAAATGGGAACTCACAAGAAAGTAATGCACAATGGGAATTCTCACGACAGTAGTGAATGATGGGAACTCTCATCCCAGTAGTGCACAATACGAACCCTCATCCCAGTAGTGTAAAATGGGAACTTTGAACCCAGTAGTGCACAATAGGAACTATCACTCTTTTATCACAATAGATACTTTCAAGACAGTAATGCACAATGGGAACTCTCGCGACAGTCGTGCACAATAAGAAATCTCACCCCAGAAGAGCACAATGGGAACTCTCTCTCTCCAGTAGTGCACAATAGGAACTCTCATCCCATAGTGCACAATGGTAACTCTCACCCCATTAGTGCACAATGGAAACTCTCAACCCAGTAGTGCACAATGGTAACTCTCACCCCCATTAGTGTACATTAATACCTCTCACCCCAGTAGTGCACAATGGTAACTCTCACCCCAGTAATGCACAGCTGGAACTCATCACACCATTAGTGCACAATGGGAACTTTCACCCTAGTAGTGAATAATAAGAGACTCTCAGCCCGGTAGTGCACAATGGGAACTTTCTCCCCATTAGTGCACAATACGAACTATCACCCCTGCAGTGAACGATAGAAACTCTCACCCCCAATAGTGCACAATAGGATCTCTCAGCCTAGTATTGCACAATTGGAACTCTCACTCCAGTAGTGCACAATAGGAACTCTCACCCAAGTAGTGCACAATAGGAACTCTCACCCAAGTAGTGCACAATGGAACTCTCACGACAGTAGTGCATAATAGAAAATCTCACCCCAGTAGTGCACAATGGGAACTTTCACCCCAAAAGTGCACAATAGGAACTCCACCTATTATATCACAATAGGAACTCTCACCTTATTATATCACAAAAGGAACTCTCACCCCATTAGTGCACAATAGAAATTCTCACCCATGAGGAGCACAATGGGAACTCTCACACCAGTAGTGCACAATAGGAATTCTCTCCCCAATAGTACATAATCGGAACTCTTACCCCAATAGTGCACAATGGGAACTCGTACCCAAGTAGTGCACAATGGGAACTCTTACTTCAGTAGTGCACTATTGGAACTCTCACCCCAGTAGTGCACAACTGGAACTCTCACCATAATAGTCCCAAAAAGGAACTCTCACCCAAGTAGTGCACAATGGGAACTCTCACTCCAGTAGTGTACAATTGGAACTCTCACCCAAGTAGTGCACAATAGGAACTTTCACCCCATTAGTGAACAATGGGAACTCGCACCCAAGAAGTTCGCACAGTGCGAACTTTCACGAAAGTGATGAACAATGGGAACTCTTACGACAATAGTGCACAAGGAGAACTCTCACCCCAGAAGTGCACAATATTAACTCTCATCCTAATAGTGCACACTGGGAACTGTCACCCCAGTTGTGCATAATAGGAACTCTTACCCCAGTAGTGCACATTGGGAACTCTCACGACAGTTGTGCACAAGGGGAACTCTCACCCCAGTAGTGGACAATTGTATCTCTAACCCACTGAATGCGCAATGAGAACTGTCACCTCAGTAGTGCACAATAGGAACTCTCACCCCAGTAGTGCACAATGGGAACTTTCACCACAGTAATGCTCAATATGAACTCTCACCCCAGTAGTGAACAACATGAACTCTCACCCCAGTATTGCACAAAAGGAACTCTCAACCCAGTAGTGCACATTAGGAACTCTCACTACAGTACTGCAAAATGGTAACTCTTACGATAATATTGCACAATGGGAACTCTCACTCCAGTAGGGTACATTGGAAACTTTCACCCCAGTAGGGCACAATGGGAACTCCCACCCAAGTAGTGCACAATAGGAACTTTCACTCCAGAGGAGCACTATGAGAACTCTCATTCAAGTAGAGCACAACAGGAATTCTCACCCCAGTAGTGCACAATAGGAACTCTCAAGACGGTAGTGCACAATAGGAACTCTCACGAGAGTATTGCTCAATGGGAACTCTCACCCTAGTAGTGCACAATACGAGCTCTCACCCAATTATATCAAAATAGGAATTATAACCCCAAAAGTGCTCAATCGCATCTTTAACCCCAGTAGTGCACAATGGAAACTCTCACCATAATATTGCAAAAAAGAAACTCTCACCCAAGTAGTGCACAATGGGAACTCTCTCGAAAGTAATGCACAATGGAAACTCTCATCCTAGTAGTGCACAATGGAAACTTTGATTCCAGTAGTGCACAACTGGAACTCTCACCTCAGAAGTGCACAATAGGAACTCTCACCCTCTTATCACAATAGGAATTCTCCCCTCAGTAGTACAAAATAAGAACTCTCACCCTGGGAGTGCACAATAGGAACTCTCACCCAAGTAGTGCACAATGGGAACTCTCACCCAAGTAGAGCCCATTGGGATCTCTCACCTCAGACGTGCAGATTAGAAACTCTCATCCCATCATATGACAATAGGAACGCTCACGCCTGTGGTGCATAATAGGTACTCTCTCACCCTATTAGTGCACCATGGGAACTCACACCCCAGTTAGGCACAATTGGAACTTTCAACCCCAGTAGTGCACAATACCAACTCTCACCCCAGTAGTGCACAATGGAAACTCTCATCCCAGTTGTGAACAATAGGAACTCTCACCCCAGTAGTGCACAATAGGAACTCTCACCACAGTACTGCACAATTGAAACTCTTTCGACAGTACTGCACAAAAGGAACTTTCACCCAAGTAGAGCACAATAGGAACTCTCACCCCAGTAGTTCACAATGGGAATTTCAACCACAGTAGTGTACAGTTGGTACTCACACACCAGTAGTGCACAATAGGAACTTTCACCCAAGTAGTGCACAATGGAACTCTCACGACAGTAGTGCATAATAGAAAATCTCACCCCAGTTGTGCACAAAGGGAACTTTCACCCCATTAGTGCACAATACGAACTATCACCCCTGCAGTGAACGATAGAAACTCTCACCCCCAATAGTGCATAATAGGATCTCTCACCCTAGTATTGCACAATTGGAACTCTCACTCCAGTAGTGCACAATAGGAACTCTCACCCAAGTAGTGCACAATAGGAACTCTCACCCACGTACTGCACAATGGAACTCTCACGACAGTAGTGCATAATAGAAAATCTCACCCCAGTAGTGCACAATGGGAACTTTCACCCCAAAAGTGCACAATAGGAACTCCACCCTATTATATCACAATAGGAACTCTCACCTTATTATATCACAAAAGGAACTCTCACCCCATTAGTGCACAATAGAAATTCTCACCCAAGAGGAGCACAATGGGAACTCTCACACCAGCAGTGCACAATAGGAATTCTCTCCCCAATAGTACATAATCGAAACTCTTACCCCAATAGTGTACAATGGGAACTCGTACCCAAGTAGTGCACAATGGGAACTCTTACTTCAGTAGTGCACTATTGGAACTCTCACCCCAGTAGTGCACAACTGGAACTCTCACCATAATAGTCCCAAAAAGGAACTCTCACCCAAGTAGTGCACAATGGAAACTCTCACGAAAGTAATGCACAATGGGAAATCTCACCCCAGTAGTGCACAATGGGATCTCTCAATTCAGATGTGCAAAATAGGAACACTCTCCGTATTATATCAAAACAGAAAATCTCACCCCAGTTGTGCACAAAAGGAACTCCCACGAACGTAATGCACAATGGTAACTCTCACGACAGTAGTGCACAATGGGAACTCTCACCCAAGTAGTGCACAATAGGAACTTTCACCCCATTAGTGCACAATGGAAACTCGTACCCAAGTAGTGCACAATGGGAACTTTCACGAAAGTAATGCACAATGGGAACTCTTACGACAATAGTGCACAATGAGAACTCTCACCCCAGAAGTGCACAATATTAACTCTCATCCTATTAGTGCACACTGGGAACTGTCACCCCAGTTGTGCATAATAGGAACTCTTACCCCAGTAGTGCACAATGGGAACTCTCATGACAGTTGTGCACAAGGGGAACTCACCCCAGTAGTGGACAATTGTATCTCTAACCCACTGAATGCACAATGAGAACTGTCACCTCAGTAGTGCACAATAGGAACTCTCACCCCAGTAGTGCACAATGGGAACTTTCACCACAGTAGTGCACAATATGAACTCTCACCCCAGTAGTGAACAATAGGAACTCTCACCCCAGTATTGCACAAAAGGAACTCTCAACCCAGTAGTGCACATTAGGAACTCTCACTACAGTACTGCAAAATGGTAACTCTTACGATAATATTGCACAATGGGAACTCTCACTCCAGTAGGGTACATTGGAAACTTTCACCCCTGTAGGGCACAATGGGAACTCCCACCCAAGTAGTGCACAATGGGAACTCTCGCGACAGTAGTGCACAATGGGATCTCTCACGACAGTAATGCACAATGGGAACTCTCACCCTAGTAGTGCACAATGGGTCCTCACGCACAAGTAGTGCATATTGGGAACTCTCACCCCAGAAGTGCACAATAGGAACTCTCACCCAATTATATCAAAATAGGAATTATAACCCCAAAAGTGCTTAATCGCATCTTTAACCCCAGTAGTGCACAATGGAAACTCTCACCATAATAGTGCAAAAAAGGAACTCTCACCCAAGTAGTGCACAATGGGAACTCTCTCGAAGGTAATGCACAATGGAAACTTTGATCCCAGTAGTGCACAACTGGAACTCTCACCTCAGAAGGGCACAATAGGAACTCTCACCCTCTTATCACAATAGGAATTCTCCCCTCAGTAGTACAAAATAAGAACTCTCACCCTGGGAGTGCACAATAGGAACTCTCACCCAAGTAGTGCACAATGGAAACTCTCACCCAAGTAGAGCCCATTGGGATCTCTCACCTCAGACGTGCAGATTAGGAACTCTCATCCCATCATATGACAATAGGAACGCTCACGCCTGAAGTGCACAATAGGTACTCTCTCACCCTATTAGTGCACAATGGGAACTCACACCCCAGTTCGGCACAATTGGAACTTTCAACCCCAGTAATGCACAATACCAACTCTCACCCCAGTAGTGCACAATGGAAACTCTCATCCCAGTTGTGCACAATAGGAACTCTCACTCCAGGAGTGCACAATGCTAACTTTCTCCACAGTTGTGAACAATAGGAACTCTCACCCCAGTAGTGCACAATAGGAACTCTCACCTCAGTACTGCACAATTGGAACTCTTTCGACAGTACTGCACAAAAGGAACTTTCACCCAAGTAGAGCACAATAGGAACTCTCACCCCAGTAGTTCACAATGGGAATTTCAACCACAGTAGTGTACAGTTGGTATTCACACACCAGTAGTGCACAATAAGAACTTTCACCCAAGTAGTGCACAATGGAACTCTCACGACAGTAGTGCATAATAGAAAATCTCACCCCAGTAGTGCACAAAGGGAACTTTCACCCCGAAAGTGCACAATAGGAACTCCACCCTATTATATCACAACAGGAACTCTCACCTTATTATATCACAATAGGAACTCTCACCCCAGTAGTGCACAATAGAAATTCTCACCCAAGAAGTACACAATGGAAACTCTCACACCAGTAGTGTACAATAGGAACTCTCTCCCCAATAGTACATAATCGGAACTCTCACCCCAATAGTGCACAATGGGAACTCGTACACAAGTAGTGCACAATGGGAACTTTCACGAAACTAATGCACAATGGGAAATCTCACCCCAGTAGTGCACAATGGGATCTCTCACCTCAGAAGTGCAAAATAGGAACACTCTCCGTATTATATCACAATAGAAAATCTCACCCCAGTAGAGCACAAAAGGAACTCCCACGAACGTAAGGCACAATGGTAACTCTCACGACAGTAGTGCACAATGGGAACTCTCACTCCAGTAGTGTAGAATTGGAACTCTCATCCAAGTAGTGCACAATATTAACTTTCACCCCATTAGTGCACAATGAGAACTCGCACCCAAGTAGTGCACAATGGGAACTTTCACGAAAGTAATGCACAATGGGAACTCTCATCCAATAGTGCACAATGGAAACTCCCACCCAAGTAGTACGCAATAGGAACTCTTACCCCAGAAATGCACAATAAGAAAGTAATGCACATTGGAAACTCTCACAACAGTAGTGAATAATGGGAACTCTCACCCCAGTAGTGCACAATGGGAACTCTCACCAAAGAAGTGTGCAATAGGAACTCTTATCCCATTGTGCTCAATGGTAACTCTCATTCCAGTAGTGCACAATGGGAACTCCCACCCAAGTTGTACACAATAGGAACTCTTTCCCCAGAAATGCACACTGGGAACTCTCACGACAGTAATGCACAATTGGAACTCTCACCCCAATAGTGCACAAGGGGAACTCTCACCCCAGAAGTGCACAGTAGAATCTCTCACCCCATTAAATCAAATCGGGAACACTCACCCCATTAAATCAAATTGGGAACACTCACCCCAAAAGTGCACAATAGGAGCTTCAACACCAGTAGTGCACAGTTGGAACTCTCTCCCCATTAGTGCACAATAGGAACTCTCACCCTAGTAGTATACAATGGGAACTCTCACCCCAGAAGTGCACAATAGGAACTCTCACCCCAGTAGTGCACCATAGGAACTCTCATCCCAGTAGTGCACAATAGGAACTCTCATCCCATAGTGCATAAAGGTAACTCTCATTCCAGTAGTGCACAATGTGAACTCCCACCAAAGTAGTACACAATATGAACTCGTTCCCTACAAATGCACACTGGGAACTCTCACGACAATAATGCACAATTGGAACTCTTACCCCAGTAGTGCACAATAGGAACTCTCACGCCAGTAGTGAACAATGGTAACTCTCACCCCAGAAGTGCACAATCGGGACTTTAACGCCAGTAGTGCACAATAGGAACTCTCTCTCCAGTGGTGCACAATAGGAACTCTCACCATAAATGTGCAAAAAAAAAGGAACTCTGACCCAAGTAGTGAACAGTGGGAACTCACAAGAAAGTAATGCACAATGGGAATTCTCACGACAGTAGTGAATAATGGGAACTCTCACCCCAGTAGTGCACAATAGGAACCCTCACCCCAGTAGTGTAAAATGGGAACTTTGAACCCAGTAGTGCACAATAGGAACTCTCACTCTTTTATCACAATAGATACTCTCAAGACAGTAATGCACAATGGGAACTCTCGCGACAGTCGTGCACAATAAGAAATCTCACCCCAGAAGAGCACAATGGGAACTCTCACTCAAGTAGTGCACAATGGTAACTCTCAAACCAGTAGTGCACAATGGTAACTCTCTCTCCAGTAGTGCACAATAGGAACTCTCATCCCATAGTGCACAATGGTAACTCTCACCCCATTAGTGCACAATGGAAACTCAACCCAGTAGTGCACAACGGTAACTCTCACCCCCATTAGTGCACATTGATAACTCTCACCCCAGTAGTGCACAATGGTAACTCTCTCTTCAGTAGTGCACAATAGGAACTCTCATCCCATAGTGCACAATGGTAACTCTCACCCCATTAGTGCACAATGGAAACTCAATCCAGTAGTGCACAACGGTAACTCTCACCCCCATTAGTGCACATTGATAACTCTCACCCCAGTAGTGCACAATGGTAACTGTCACCCCAGTAATGCACAGCTGGAACTCATCACCCCATTAGTGCACAATGGAAACTATCACCCTAGTAGTGAATTATATGAACTCTCAGCCCAGTAGTGCACAATGGGAACTTTCTCCCCATTAGTGCACAATACGAACTATCACCCCTGTAGTGAACGATAGAAACTCTCACCCCCAATAGTGCAAAATAGGATCTCTCAGCCTAGTATTGCACAATTGGAACTCTCACTTTAGTAGGGCACGATAGGAACTCTCACCCCAGTGGTGCACAATATGAACGCCTATCCCAGTAGTGCACAATAGAAACACTCACCCAAGTAGAGCACAATTTTCCCTCTTCGACAGTAACGCACAATGGGAACTCTAACGACAATAGTGCATAATGGGATCTCTCACAACAGTAGTTCACGAGGGGAACTCTCACCCCAGAATTGCACAATAGCAACTCTCATCCCATTAAATCAAATTAGGAACACTCACCCCAAAAGAGCACAATCAGGCCTTCAACACCAGTAGTGAACGGTTGGAACTCTCACCCCAGTAGTGCACAATAGGAACTCTTACCATAAATAGTGCAAAAATAGAACTCTCACCCAAGTAGTGCACAATGGGAACTCTCAAGAAAGTAATGCACATGGGGAACTCTCACAACAGTAGAGAATAATGGGAACTCTCACCCCAGTAGTGCACAATGGGAACTCTCACCAAAGAAGTGCACAATAGGAACTCTCATCCCATAGTGCACAAAGAAGTGCACAATAGGAACTCTCATCCCGTAGTGAACAAAAAAGTGCACAATAGGAACTCTAATTCCGGTAGTGCACAATGGGAACTCTCACCCAAGTAGTGCACAATAGGAACTCTTACCCCAGAAAAGCACACAAGGAACTCTCACGACAGTAGTGCACAATGGTAGCTCTCACCCCAGAAGTGCACAATCGGGACTTTACCGCCAGTAGTGCACAAGGGGAACTCTCAAGAAAGTAATGAACAATGGGAACTTTCACGACAGTAGTGAATAATGGGAACTCTCACCCCAGTAGTTCACAACGGGAACTCTCACCAAGGAAGTGCACAATAGGAACTCTCACCCTATTATATCACAATTGCAACTCTTACCCTTATATATCACAATAGGAACTCTCACCCTATTATATCACAAGAGGACCTCTCACCTAAGAAGTGCACAATAGGAACTCTCACCCCATTCATGCACAATGGGAACTCTAACGACAGGAGTGCACAATGGGAACTTTCACCCAAGTAGAGCACAATGGGATCTCTCACCCCAGAATTGCAAAATTGGAACTCTCACCCCATTATATCACAATAGGAACTCTCACCCCAGTAGAGCACAATAGGAACTCTCACCCCAGTTATGCATAATGGAAAATCTCATCCCAGTTGTGCACAATAGAACTCTCCCCCCAGTAGTTCATAATGGAAATTCTCATCCCAGTTGTGCACAATAGGAACTCTCACCCCAGTAGTGAAAATGGGAACTCTCACCCCAGTAGTGCACAATGGAAAACCTCATCACAGTTGTGTACAATAGGAACTCTCACCCTGGTAGAGAAAATACGAACTCTCACGTCAGTAGTGCACAATGGGAACTTTCTACCACAGTCGTGCACAATAGGAACTGTATTCCCAGAAGTGCACAATAGGAACTCTCACCCCAGTAGTGCACAATGGAAACTCTGAACCCAGTAGTGCGCAATGGTAACTCTCACCCCAGTTGTGCACAATGATAACTATCACCCCAGTAGTGCTCAATGGTAACTCTCACCCAAGTAGTGCACAATGATAACTATCACCCCGGTAGTGCACAATAGGAACTTTCACCCAATTAGTGCACAATGGTAACTCTCACCCAAGTAGTGCACAATAGGAACACTCACCCCATTAGTGCACAATGGGAACTATCACGAAAGTAATGCTCAATGGGAACTCTAGTGACAGTAGTGCACAAGTGGAATTCTCACCCCGAGTAGTGCACAATAGGAACTCACACCCCCATTAGTGCACACTGGGATCTTTCACCCCAGAAGTGCACAATAGGAACTCCACCCCATTAGTGCATAATAGGAACTCTCATCCCATTAGAGCACAAAGGGAACTCTCATCCCAGAAGTGCACTATAGGAACTCTCACCCCATTATATCAAAATAGGAACTCTCACTCCAGAAGTGCACAATGGGAACTCTCACCCCTGGAGTGCACAATAGGGACTCTCAACCAAGTAAGGCACAGTATAAACTCTCAACCCATTATTGCACAATGGGAACTCTAACGACCGGAGTGCATGTTACGAACCCGATTCCATCGTAGGAGCACGGAGCAGCGACGTCAACGCCATCTGTGAGTCCGCTCCCAACCCCCCCCCCTCCCCCACAACATAGACGACGCCATGTAGTGGTGACAGGATTATACCAGCAAGAGGCGCTAGATTCCTGTCCTAGTCAGCTTGAGAGGAAGCTGGTGCTGACCTCTGGTAAGGTGGTGCTTAGAAAATCAGCGCCATCCATTGTAGGAGGAGTTGTATGTCTGTCAGTGTCTGTTAGTGTTGTTTCCTAATGTCCCATATACTGACCAGTGTACTGATGACGTGTTTGTAACCACAGAGTCGATGTAGGGCTGCTGTGGTACGAGGACAGTCAGTCTACCCAGGGCAGCCAATGCCTGTCTACTCCATTCTGCTTTACGGAAGCAGTGAGCCGCCGGAGAAGAACTGTGGAGTGTTCTACTGTCTACCTGTGAAGTGGCAGTGACGGAATTCGGCGTACCCGGGACTGGCTAACGGAAAAGACGACTGACAGTTAAGGTGCTACTGAGGAGTGTAACCAGCGAGTTGCAAGAAGCTCCTGCTAGGGGGTTGCTACCCTTGTATTTGTACGTGAAGAGGCCCAGCAGCGCGAGGTTGATGTTCTCTGCCAGCACCAGGCTGGAGAGTGATTGTGGGCATACACGAAAAGCACCTAGTGAGACTGTGTTTTAGCTGGCCCGTGGCTAGGGTAGACTTGTCGGTGTTTCCCAGTACTGGTTGAGGACGGTACTGTGTTAAGGAAACACGGTAGCTGACAAGACTGCATCAAATTGAGCATCGAATAGCGCTGAGTGTACTATGAGAGGCACTTGTGTACATATTAGGTGTACTAATACTTCTTCTAGGATTATATATGAGGTGATGGGAAAGTGATTATATATGAATATATTGATAATTAA
Source organism: Procambarus clarkii (assembly GCF_040958095.1). Taxonomy (NCBI): domain Eukaryota; kingdom Metazoa; phylum Arthropoda; class Malacostraca; order Decapoda; family Cambaridae; genus Procambarus; species Procambarus clarkii. The sequence continues at coordinate 20,507,105 of NC_091232.1, forward strand.
TGAAGTGTAGTATTCAATGCACCTCCCCCAGTGTTTTACTTGCATTACCGAGCTCACTCCTTGAAAGCCACTACTAACCTGGAGTTGGATACCAGAACTTTATTACCACAAGAAAAGAACCCGGTTGCGACCCATTGTGGCCGTAACGGTGCACAATGAGAAATCCTATCACAGTAGTGCACAACGGGAACTCTCACCCCAGAAGTGCACAATCGGAACTTTAACCCCAGTAATCCACAATGGAGACTCTCGCCATAATAGTGCAAAAAAGGCACTCTCACCCAAACAGTGCACAATAGGAACTCTCACCCCAGTAGTGCACAATAGGAACTCTCACCCCATTATATCAAAATAGGAACTCTCACCCCAGAAGTGCACAATCGGAACTTTAACCCCAGTAATGCACAATGGAGACTCGCCATAATAGTGCATAAAAGAAAATCTCACCCAAACAGTGCACAATGGGAACTCTCACAATAGTTATGAACAATGGGAACTCTCATCCCGGTAGTGCACAATTGGAACTCTCACCCCAGTAGAGCATAATAGGAACTCTCACCCCAGTAGTGCACAATGGTAACTCTCACACCAATAGTGCACAATAACAACTCTCACACCAATAGTGCACAATAACAACTCTCACGCCAATAGTGCACAATGGAAACTCTCACCCAGGTAGTGCCCAGAGATAACTCTCACCCCAGTAGTGCATAATACAACACTTACCCAATTAGTGCACAATGGGAACTGTCACACCAGTAGTGCACAAAAGGAACTCTCACCCAAGTATTAAACAATAGGAACTCTCACGACAGTAGTGCATAATGGGAACTCTCATTCAAGTAGTGCACACTAGGAACTCACACGGCAGTATGTGAGAGAGTTCCCACTTTGGGAACTTTGGGAGCCGGTTTGTCGAGCGGACACCACGCGGGACTTGTGGTCCTGGGTTCGATCCAAGGCGCCGGCGAGAAACAATGGGCAGAGTTTCTTACACCCTTTGCCCCTGTTACCTAGCAGTAAAATAGGTACCTGGGTGTTCGTCAGCTGTCACGGGCTGCTTCCTGGAGGTGGAGGCCTGGTCGAGGACCGGGCCGCGGGGACACTAAAAGTCCCGAAATCATCTCAAGATAACCTCTCAAGATAAACTCTCCAGAAATTTACAAAAATATCTCTCACTCCAGTAGTGCACAATGGGAACTCTCACCAAAGTAGGGTACAAGAGAAACTTTCACCCCTGTAGTGCACAATATAAACTCTCACCCCAGTAGTGCACAGTAGGAATTCTCACCCAAGTAGTGCACAATAGATACTCTCACGACAGTAATGCAAAATGGGAACTGTCACGACAGTAGTGCACAATATAAACTCTCACCTAAGTAGTGCACAATAGAAACTCTCACGACAGTAGTGCACAATTAGAGCTCTCACCCCAGTAGTGCACAATAAGAACTTTAACCCTATTATTGCACAATGGCAAATCACGCTCAAGTAGTGCACAATGGGAACTTTCAACCCTAGTAGTGCACAATTGGAACTCTCATCCCAGTAGTGCACAATGGGAACCTTTAATACCAGTAGTGCACAATAGGAACTCACACCCCAGTAGTGAACAATAGGAACTCTCACCCCAGTCGTGCACAATAGGAACTTTCAATACCTGAAGTGCACAAAAGAAACTCTCAAACCAGTAGTGTACAATGGGAACTCTCACCCCATTATAGCACAATGGGAACTCTATCGACAGGAGTGCACATTTGGAACTCTCACCCTAGTAGTGCACAATACGAACTCTAACCCTGGACGTGCACAATAGGAACGTTCACGACAGTACTGCACGATAAGAACTCTCACTTAAGTAGTGCACAATAGGAACTCTCACCCCAGTAGTTCACAATGGTAACTCTCATCCCAGTAGTGCACAATAGGAACTCTCACTCAAGTAGTGCACAATGGGAACTCTCACCCCATTATAGCACAATGGGAACTCTATCGACAGGAGTGCATGATGGGAACTCTCACCCCAGAAGATCACAAGGGGAACTTTCAACCGCAGTAGTGCACAATGGGATCTGTCACTAATAGAAATGCACAATAGGACCTCTCACCCATGTACTGCACAATGAGAACTCTCACCCCAGTAGTTCACAATTGGAACTCTCACCCAAGTAGTGCACAATAGGAACTCTCACCCTAGGAGTTCACAATAGGAACTCTCACCCAAGTAGTGCACAATGGGAACTTTAACGACACGAGTGCACAATGGAACTCTCACCCCAGAAGTGCACAATAGGAACTCTCGCACTAGTAGTTCACAATAGGATCTCACACTTAAGTAGTGCACACTGGGAACTCTCACTCCAGTAGTGCACAATGATAACTCACCCAAGTAGTGCCCAGTGATAACTCTCAGCCCAGTAGTGCATAATGGTAACTCTCACCCCAGTAGCGCATAATACAACACTCACCCCATTAGTGCACAATGGTAACTTTCACCTCAGAAGTGCACAATAGGAACTCTCACCTCAGTAGTGCACAAAGATAACTTTCACTGAAGTAGTGCACAATAGTAACTTTCAACCCAGTAGTGCACAATATAAATTGTCACCCATGTAGAGCACAATGGAGAGCAACAGCTCTCCGACATTAATGCTCAATGGAAACTCTAATGACAGTATTACATAATAGGAACTCTAATGACAGTATTACATAATAGGAACTCTCATTCAATTATGTCAAAAGTGGAACTCTCACCACAGAAGTGCATATAGGAACTTTATCACTAGTAATGCTCACCGGGAGCTCTCACCCCAGTAGTGAACAATAGGAACTCCCACCCAAGTATTGCACAATAGAATCTCTCACGACAGTAGTGCATAATGGGAACTCACATTCAAGTAGTGCACAATAGGAACTCACAGGACAGTAGTGCACAATGGGAACTCTCCCTCCAGAAATGCACAATAGGAAATCTCACCCCAGTAGTGCACACTGGGAACTCACACAACAGTAATGCACAAAGGAAACTCTTAGCCAATTAGTGCACAATGGGAACTCTCGACCCAGTAATGCACAATGGGAACTCTCGACCCAGTAATGCACAATGGTAACTTTCTCTCTAGTAGTGCACAATAAGAACTCTCACCCCAGTAGTGCACAAAAGGAACTCTTACCCTGTTAGTGCACAATAGGAACCAACACCTAAGTAGTGCACGATAATAACTTTCAACCCAAGTAGTGCACATTAGGAACTCTCACCCCAGTAGTGCACAATGGAAATTCTCATCACAATAGTTCACAAGAGGAACTCTCACCCCAGTCGTGCAGAATGGGAACTTTCAATACTAGCAGTGCACAAAAGGAACTCTCACCCCAGTCGTGCACAATGGGAACTTTCAATACCAGTAGTGCACAATAGGAACTCTCACCCTAGCAACACACAATAGGAACGCTCACGACAGTACTGCACACTAGAAACTGTCACTTATGTAGCGCACATTGAGAACTCTCACCCCAGTAGTTCACAATGGTAACTCTCATCCCAGTAGTGCTTGATGGTAACTATCTCTCCAGTAGTGCACAATAGGACCTCTCACTCCAGTAGTGAACAATTTCAATTCTCACAATAATAGTGCAAAAAAGAAACTCTCACCCAAGTAGTGCACAATGGGAACTCTCACGCAATTATTGCACAATGGGAACTTTCACGACAGTAGTGCATAATGGGAACTCTCACCACAGAAGTGCACAATAGGAACTCTCAGCCTTTTACATCACAATAGGAACTCTCACCCCAGTAGTGCACAATAGGAACTCGCATCCCATTTGTGCACAAGGGGAACTCACACCCCAGTTGTGCACAATGGGAAATTTCATCCCCTTTAGTGCACAATATGAACTCTCACCCCAGTAGTGCACAATGGAAACTCTCATCCGATTTGTATACAATAGGAACTTTCACCTTTTTATATCACAATAGGAACTCTCACCCCAGTAGTGCACAATAGGAACACTCACCCCAGTAGTCCACAATAGTAACTCTCACCCCAGTAGTGCACAATAGGAACTCTCACCCTATTAGTGCACAATGGGAACTGTCACCCCAGTTCTGTACACGAGGAACACCCACCCCAGTAGTGCACAATGGTAACTTTCACCAAAGTAGTGCACAAATGGAACTCTCACGATAGTACTGCATAATGGTAACTCTTACCCCAGTAGTGCACAATGGGAACCCTCACCCCAGAAGTAACCAATACGAATTCTCACCCTATTATATCACAATAGGAACTCTCACCCCAGTAGTGCATAATAGGATCTCTCACCCCAGAAGTGCACAATAGGAACTCTCACCCCAGTAGTGCGCAATGGTAATTCTCACCCCAGTAGTGCACAATATTAACTCCCACCCAAGTAGTGCACAATTGGAACTATAACTTCAGTTTTGCACTCTAGGAACTCTTACCCCAGTAGTGCACAATTTGAATACTCGCCATAATAGAGCAAAAAAAGAACTCTCAACCAAGTAGTGCACAATAGGAACTCTCATAAAAGTAGTGCACAATGGGAACTCTCACGACAGGAGTGCACAATGGGAACTCTCTCTCCAGTACTGAACAATAAAAACTCTCACGCCAGTAGTGCACAATTGGAACTCTCACCCCAATAGGGCACAATAGAAACTCTCACCCCAGTAGTGCACAATTGGAACTTTCACTCCAGTAGAGCACAATAGGAACTCTCACCCCAGTACTGCACAATTGGAACTCTCACCCCAGTAGTGCACATTTGGAACTTTTACCCCAGTATTGCACAATTGGAACTTTCACCCCAGTAGAGCACAATAGGAACTCTCAGCCCAGTACTACACAATTGGAACTCTCACCCTAGTAGTGCACAATAGGAACGCTCAGCCCAGTACTGCACAATTGGAACTCTCACCCCAGTAGAGCACAACAGGAACTCTCACCCCAGTAGTGCACAATTGGAACTCTCACCCCAGTAGTGCACATTTGGAACTTTTACCCCAGTATTGCACAATTGGAACTTTCACCCCAGTAGAGCACAATAGGAACTCTCACCCCAGTAGTGCACATTTGGAACTTTTACCACAGTAGAGCACAATAGGAACTCTCACCCTATTAGTGCAAAATAAGAACTCTCATGCCAGAAGTGCACAACGGAAACTCTCTCCCCAGTGGTGCACAATGGTAACTCTCACCCCATTAGTGCATAATAGGAACTCTCAGGCCATTAGTGCACAATGGAAACTCTCTCCCTAGTTTTGCACAATGGTATCTCTCACCCCAGTAGTGCACAATGGTATCTCTCACCCCAGTAGTTCACAATGATAACTCTCACCCCAGTAGTTCACAATGATAACTCTCACTCCATTAGTGTACAGTGGGAACTCTCACGACAGTAGTGCACAATGGGAACTCTCACGCCAGAAGTGCACAATAGAAACTCTCCCTAGTAGTGCATAATGGGAACTCTCACCCCAGTAGTGCACAATGGGAACTCTCACGACAATAGTGCACAATGGCAACTCTCACCCCAGTAGTGCACACTAGGAACTCTCATATCCGTTGTGCACAATAGGAACTCTCACCCTATTAGCGCACAATGGTAACTCACCCCAGTAGTGCACAATGGGAACTCTCACCCTATTAATGCATAATGGGAACTCTCACGACAGAGGAGCACAATGGGATCTCTCACCCCATTAATGCATAATGGGAACTCTCACGACAGAGGAGCACAATGGGATCTCTCACCCCAGTAGTTCACAATTGGATCTTTCACCTCAGTAGAGCACAATAGGAACTTTCTTCCCGGTAGTGCATAGTTGGAACTTTTGCCTCATTAGAGTACAATAGGAACTCTCAGCCCAGTATTGCACAACTGGAACTCTCATCTCATTAGTGCACAATGGGAACTCTCACCCCCAGTAGTGCAGAATTGGAACTTTCACCCCAGTAGTGCACAAAAGGATTTCTCATGACAGTACTGCTCTATAAAAACTCTCACCCAAGTAGTGCACAATGATACCTCTCACCCCAGTAGTGCACAATGGTAACTCTCGCCCCAGTAGTTCACAATGGTAACTCTCACCCCAGTTGTGCACAATGGTAACTCTCACCCTAGTAGTGCACAGTGGCAACTCTCACCCTAGTAGTGCACAATGGGAACTCTCACGACATTAGTGCACAATGGCAACTCTCACCCCAGTATTGCACAATAGGAACTCTCACCCCAGTAGTGCACAATGGGATTTC
>NC_091232.1:20513882-20559860 GCF_040958095.1 Procambarus clarkii
GTAATTTCGGATTATTTATATACTCCAAAGATCACCACCTCCCAAGAGCACTAGAGCAAGTGAGGGGTCATTTATACGTTCTTTTCATCAAGTCCCTGTTAATATGGGAGAACACTGTGTCTATGCTTAAGGCACAACTCTCCTAAACACGAGAGTGAAGTATACAACTTTAGAACACTTTCCCACCAGGAGACTCGAACCCTAGCCAGCACAGAAGCCTTCCAGCAACTGGCATAACAGGTACGCCTTAACCCGCTCCACCACCTGCTCAGACCCTTAAAAGAGATGGTAATTTCGGAGTATTTATATACTCCAAAGATCACCACCTCCCAAGAGCACTAGAGCAAGTGAGGGGTCATTTATACGTTCTTTTCATCAAGTCCCTGTTAATATGGGAGAACACTGTGTCTATGCTTAAGGCACAACTCTCCTAAACACGAGAGTGATGTATACAACTTTAGAACACTTTCCAGACCAGGAGACTCGAACCCTAGCCAGCACAGAAGCCTTCCAGCAACTGGCATAACAGGTACGCCTTAACCCGCTCCACCACCTGCTCAGACCCTTAAAAGAGATGGTAATTTCGGAGTATTTATATACTCCAAAGATCACCACCTCCCAAGAGCACTAGAGCAAGTGAGGGGTCATTTATACGTTCTTTTCATCAAGTCCCTGTTAATATGGGAGAACACAGTGTCTATGCTTAAGGCACAACTCTCCTAAACACGAGAGTGAAGTATACAACTTTAGAACACTTTCCCACCAGGAGACTCGAACCCTAGCCAGCACAGAAGCCTTCCAGCAACTCGCATAACAGGTACGCCTTAACCCGCTCCACCACCTGCTCAGACCCTTAAAAGAGATGGTAATTTCGGAGTATTTATATACTCCAAAGATCACCACCTCCCAAGAGCACTAGAGCAAGTGAGGGGTCATTTATACGTTCTTTTCATCAAGTCCCTGTTAATATGGGAGAACACTGTGTCTATGCTTAAGGCACAACTCTCCTAAACACGAGAGTGAAGTATACAACTTTAGAACACTTTCCCACCAGGAGACTCGAACCCTAGCCAGCACAGAAGCCTTCCAGCAACTGGCATAACAGGTACGCCTTAACCCTCTCCACCACCTGCTCAGACCCTTAAAAGAGATGGTAATTTCGGAGTATTTATATACTCCAAAGATCACCACCTCCCAAGAGCACTAGAGCAAGTGAGGGGTCATTTATACAGTTCTTTTCATCAAGTCCCTGTTAATATGGGAGAACACTGTGTCTATGCTTAAGGCACAACTCTCCTAAACACGAGAGTGAAGTATACAACTTTAGAACACTTTCCCACCAGGAGACTCGAACCCTAGCCAGCACAGAAGCCTTCCAGCAACTGGCATAACAGGTACGCCTTAACCCGCTCCACCACCTGCTCAGACCCTTAAAAGAGATGGTAATTTCGGAGTATTTATATACTCCAAAGATCACCACCTCCCAAGAGCACTAGAGCAAGTGAGGGGTCATTTATACGTTCTTTTCATCAAGTCCCTGTTAATATGGGAGAACACTGTGTCTATGCTTAAGGCACAACTCTCCTAAACACGAGAGTGATGTATACAACTTTAGAACACTTTCCAGACCAGGAGACTCGAACCCTAGCCAGCACAGAAGCCTTCCAGCAACTGGCATAACAGGTACGCCTTAACCCGCTCCACCACCTGCTCAGACCCTTAAAAGAGATGGTAATTTCGGAGTATTTATATACTCCAAAGATCACCACCTCCCAAGAGCACTAGAGCAAGTGAGGGGTCATTTATACGTTCTTTTCATCAAGTCCCTGTTAATATTGGAGAACACTGTGTCTATGCTTAAGGCACAACTCTCCTAAACACGAGAGTGAAGTATACAACTTTAGAACACTTTCCCACCAGGAGACTCGAACCCTAGCCAGCACAGAAGCCTTCCAGCAACTGGCATAACAGGTACGCCTTAACCCGCTCCACCACCTGCTCAGACCCTTAAAAGAGATGGTAATTTCGGAGTATTTATATACTCCAAAGATCACCACCTCCCAAGAGCACTAGAGCAAGTGAGGGGTCATTTATACGTTCTTTTCATCAAGTCCCTGTTAATATGGGAGAACACTGTGTCTATGCTTAAGGCACAACTCTCCTAAACACTGAGAGTGAATGTATACAACTTTAGAACACTTTCCCACCAGGAGACTCGAACCCTAGCCAGCACAGAAGCCTTCCAGCAACTGGCATAACAGGTACGCCTTAACCCTCTCCACCACCTGCTCAGACCCTTAAAAGAGATGGTAATTTCGGAGTATTTATATACTCCAAAGATCACCACCTCCCAAGAGCACTAGAGCAAGTGAGGGGTCATTTATACGTTCTTTTCATCAAGTCCCTGTTAATATGGGAGAACACTGTGTCTATGCTTAAGGCACAACTCTCCTAAACACGAGAGTGATGTATACAACTTTAGAACACTTTCCCACCAGGAGACTCGAACCCTAGCCAGCACAGAAGCCTTCCAGCAACTGGCATAACAGGTACGCCTTAACCCGCTCCACCACCTGCTCAGACCCTTAAAAGAGATGGTAATTTCGGAGTATTTATATACTCCAAAGATCACCACCTCCCAAGAGCACTAGAGCAAGTGAGGGGTCATTTATACGTTCTTTTCATCAAGTCCCTGTTAATATGGGAGAACACTGTGTCTATGCTTAAGGCACAACTCTCCTAAACACGAGAGTGATGTATACAACTTTAGAACACTTTCCAGACCAGGAGACTCGAACCCTAGCCAGCACAGAAGCCTTCCAGCAACTGGCATAACAGGTACGCCTTAACCCGCTCCACCACCTGCTCAGACCCTTAAAAGAGATGGTAATTTTCGGAGTATTTATATACTCCAAAGATCACCACCTCCCAAGAGCACTAGAGCAAGTGAGGGGTCATTTATACGTTCTTTTCATCAAGTCCCTGTTAATATGGGAGAACACTGTGTCTATGCTTAAGGACACAACTCTCCTAAACACGAGAGTGAAGTATACAACTTTAGAACACTTTCCCACCAGGAGACTCGAACCCTAGCCAGCACAGAAGCCTTCCAGCAACTGGCATAACAGGTACGCCTTAACCCGCTCCAGCACCTGCTCAGACCCTTAAAAGAGATGGTAATTTCGGAGTATTTATATACTCCAAAGATCACCACCTCCCAAGAGCACTAGAGCAAGTGAGGGGTCATTTATACGTTCTATTCATCAAGTCCCTGTTAATATGGGAGAACACTGTGTCTATGCTTAAGGCACAACTCTCCTAAACACAAGAGTGAAGTATACAACTTTAGAACACTTTCCCACCAGGAGACTCGAACCCTAGCCAGCACAGAAGCCTTCCAGCAACTGGCATAACAGGTACGCCTTAACCCGCTCCACCACCTGCTCAGACCCTTAAAAGAGATGGTAATTTCGGAGTATTTATATACTCCAAAGATCACCACCTCCCAAGAGCACTAGAGCAAGTGAGGGGTCATTTATACGTTCTTTTCATCAAGTCCCTGTTAATATGGGAGAACACTGTGTCTATGCTTAAGGCACAACTCTCCTAAACACGAGAGTGAATGTATACAACTTTAGAACACTTTCCAGACCAGGAGACTCGAACCCTAGCCAGCACAGAAGCCTTCCAGCAACTGGCATAACAGGTACGCCTTAACCCGCTCCACCACCTGCTCAGACCCTTAAAAGAGATGGTAATTTCGGAGTATTTATATACTCCAAAGATCACCACCTCCCAAGAGCACTAGAGCAAGTGAGGGGTCATTTATACGTTCTTTTCATCAAGTCCCTGTTAATATGGGAGAACACTGTGTCTATGCTTAAGGCACAACTCTCCTAAACACTGAGAGTGAATGTATACAACTTTAGAACACTTTCCCACCAGGAGACTCGAACCCTAGCCAGCACAGAAGCCTTCCAGCAACTGGCATAACAGGTACGCCTTAACCCTCTCCACCACCTGCTCAGACCCTTAAAAGAGATGGTAATTTCGGAGTATTTATATACTCCAAAGATCACCACCTCCCAAGAGCACTAGAGCAAGTGAGGGGTCATTTATACGTTCTTTTCATCAAGTCCCTGTTAATATGGGAGAACACTGTGTCTATGCTTAAGGCACAACTCTCCTAAACACGAGAGTGAAGTATACAACTTTAGAACACTTTCCCACCAGGAGACTCGAACCCTAGCCAGCACAGAAGCCTTCCAGCAACTGGCATAACAGGTACGCCTTAACCCGCTCCACCACCTGCTCAGACCCTTAAAAGAGATGGTAATTTCGGAGTACTTATATACTCCAAAGATCACCACCTCCCAAGAGCACTAGAGCAAGTGAGGGGTCATTTATACGTTCTTTTCATCAAGTCCCTGTTAATATGGGAGAACACTGTGTCTATGCTTAAGGCACAACTCTCCTAAACACGAGAGTGAATGTATACAACTTTAGAACACTTTCCAGACCAGGAGACTCGAACCCTAGCCAGCACAGAAGCCTTCCAGCAACTGGCATAACAGGTACGCCTTAACCCGCTCCACCACCTGCTCAGACCCTTAAAAGAGATGGTAATTTCGGAGTATTTATATACTCCAAAGATCACCACCTCCCAAGAGCACTAGAGCAAGTGAGGGGTCATTTATACGTTCTTTTCATCAAGTCCCTGTTAATATGGGAGAACACTGTGTCTATGCTTAAGGCACAACTCTCCTAAACACGAGAGTGAAGTATACAACTTTAGAACACTTTCCCACCAGGAGACTCGAACCCTAGCCAGCACAGAAGCCTTCCAGCAACTGGCATAACAGGTACGCCTTAACCCGCTCCACCACCTGCTCAGACCCTTAAAAGAGATGGTAATTTCGGAGTATTTATATACTCCAAAGATCACCACCTCCCAAGAGCACTAGAGCAAGTGAGGGGTCATTTATACGTTCTTTTCATCAAGTCCCTGTTAATATGGGAGAACACTGTGTCTATGCTTAAGGCACAACTCTCCTAAACACGAGAGTGATGTATACAACTTTAGAACACTTTCCCACCAGGAGACTCGAACCCAATACTCCAAAGATCACCACCTCCCAAGAGCACTAGAGCAAGTGAGGGGTCATTTATACGTTCTTTTCATCAAGTCCCTGTTAATATGGGAGAACACTGTGTCTATGCTTAAGGCACAACTCTCCTAAACACGAGAGTGATGTATACAACTTTAGAACACTTTCCCACCAGGAGACTCGAACCCTAGCCAGCACAGAAGCCTTCCAGCAACTGGCATAACAGGTACGCCTTAACCCGCTCCACCACCTGCTCAGACCCTTAAAAGAGATGGTAATTTCGGAGTATTTATATACTCCAAAGATCACCACCTCCCAAGAGCACTAGAGCAAGTGAGGGGTCATTTAAACGTTCTTTTCATCAAGTCCCTGTTAATATGGGAGAACACTGTGTCTATGCTTAAGGCACAACTCTCCTAAACACGAGAGTGATGTATACAACTTTAGAACACTTTCCAGACCAGGAGACTCGAACCCTAGCCAGCACAGAAGCCTTCCAGCAACTGGCATAACAGGTACGCCTTAACCCGCTCCACCACCTGCTCAGACCCTTAAAAGAGATGGTAATTTCGGAGTATTTATATACTCCAAAGATCACCACCTCCCAAGAGCACTAGAGCAAGTGAGGGGTCATTTATACGTTCTTTTCATCAAGTCCCTGTTAATATGGGAGAACACTGTGTCTATGCTTAAGGCACAACTCTCCTAAACACGAGAGTGAAGTATACAACTTTAGAACACTTTCCCACCAGGAGACTCGAACCCTAGCCAGCACAGAAGCCTTCCAGCAACTGGCATAACAGGTACGCCTTAACCCGCTCCACCACCTGCTCAGACCCTTAAAAGAGATGGTAATTTCGGAGTATTTATATACTCCAAAGATCACCACCTCCCAAGAGCACTAGAGCAAGTGAGGGGTCATTTATACGTTCTTTTCATCAAGTCCCTGTTAATATGGGAGAACACTGTGTCTATGCTTAAGGCACAACTCTCCTAAACACGAGAGTGATGTATACAACTTTAGAACACTTTCCCACCAGGAGACTCGAACCCTAGCCAGCACAGAAGCCTTCCAGCAACTGGCATAACAGGTACGCCTTAACCCTCTCCACCACCTGCTCAGACCCTTAAAAGAGATGGTAATTTCGGAGTATTTATATACTCCAAAGATCACCACCTCCCAAGAGCACTAGAGCAAGTGAGGGGTCATTTATACGTTCTTTTCATCAAGTCCCTGTTAATATGGGAGAACACTGTGTCTATGCTTAAGGCACAACTCTCCTAAACACGAGAGTGAATGTATACAACTTTAGAACACTTTCCAGACCAGGAGACTCGAACCCTAGCCAGCACAGAAGCCTTCCAGCAACTGGCATAACAGGTACGCCTTAACCCGCTCCACCACCTGCTCAGACCCTTAAAAGAGATGGTAATTTCGGAGTATTTATATACTCCAAAGATCACCACCTCCCAAGAGCACTAGAGCAAGTGAGGGGTCATTTATACGTTCTTTTCATCAAGTCCCTGTTAATATTGGAGAACACTGTGTCTATGCTTAAGGCACAACTCTCCTAAACACGAGAGTGAAGTATACAACTTTAGAACACTTTCCCACCAGGAGACTCGAACCCTAGCCAGCACAGAAGCCTTCCAGCAACTGGCATAACAGGTACGCCTTAACCCGCTCCAGCACCTGCTCAGACCCTTAAAAGAGATGGTAATTTCGGAGTATTTATATACTCCAAAGATCACCACCTCCCAAGAGCACTAGAGCAAGTGAGGGGTCATTTATACGTTCTATTCATCAAGTCCCTGTTAATATGGGAGAACACTGTGTCTATGCTTAAGGCACAACTCTCCTAAACACAAGAGTGAAGTATACAACTTTAGAACACTTTCCCACCAGGAGACTCGAACCCTAGCCAGCACAGAAGCCTTCCAGCAACTGGCATAACAGGTACGCCTTAACCCGCTCCACCACCTGCTCAGACCCTTAAAAGAGATGGTAATTTCGGAGTATTTATATACTCCAAAGATCACCACCTCCCAAGAGCACTAGAGCAAGTGAGGGGTCATTTATACGTTCTTTTCATCAAGTCCCTGTTAATATGGGAGAACACTGTGTCTATGCTTAAGGCACAACTCTCCTAAACACGAGAGTGATGTATACAACTTTAGAACACTTTCCCACCAGGAGACTCGAACCCTAGCCAGCACAGAAGCCTTCCAGCAACTGGCATAACAGGTACGCCTTAATCCCTCTCCACCACCTGCTCAGACCCTTAAAAGAGATGGTAATTTCGGATTATTTATATACTCCAAAGATCACCACCTCCCAAGAGCACTAGAGCAAGTGAGGGGTCATTTATACGTTCTTTTCATCAAGTCCCTGTTAATATGGGAGAACACTGTGTCTATGCTTAAGGACACAACTCTCCTAAACACGAGAGTGAAGTATACAACTTTAGAACACTTTCCGACCAGGAGACTCGAACCCTAGCCAGCACAGAAGCCTTCCAGCAACTGGCATAACAGGTACGCCTTAACCCGCTCCACCACCTGCTCAGACCCTTAAAAGAGATGGTAATTTCGGAGTATTTATATACTCCAAAGATCACCACCTCCCAAGAGCACTAGAGCAAGTGAGGGGTCATTTATACGTTCTTTTCATCAAGTCCCTGTTAATATGGGAGAACACTGTGTCTATGCTTAAGGCACAACTCTCCTAAACACGAGAGTGATGTATACAACTTTAGAACACTTTCCAGACCAGGAGACTCGAACCCTAGCCAGCACAGAAGCCTTCCAGCAACTGGCATAACAGGTACGCCTTAACCCGCTCCACCACCTGCTCAGACCCTTAAAAGAGATGGTAATTTCGGAGTATTTATATACTCCAAAGATCACCACCTCCCAAGAGCACTAGAGCAAGTGAGGGGTCATTTATACGTTCTTTTCATCAAGTCCCTGTTAATATTGGAGAACACTGTGTCTATGCTTAAGGCACAACTCTCCTAAACACGAGAGTGAAGTATACAACTTTAGAACACTTTCCCACCAGGAGACTCGAACCCTAGCCAGCACAGAAGCCTTCCAGCAACTGGCATAACAGGTACGCCTTAACCCGCTCCACCACCTGCTCAGACCCTTAAAAGAGATGGTAATTTCGGAGTATTTATATACTCCAAAGATCACCACCTCCCAAGAGCACTAGAGCAAGTGAGGGGTCATTTATACGTTCTTTTCATCAAGTCCCTGTTAATATGGGAGAACACTGTGTCTATGCTTAAGGCACAACTCTCCTAAACACGAGAGTTATGTATACAACTTTAGAACACTTTCCAGACCAGGAGACTCGAACCCTAGCCAGCACAGAAGCCTTCCAGCAACTGGCATAACAGGTACGCCTTAACCCGCTCCACCACCTGCTCAGACCCTTAAAAGAGATGGTAATTTCGGAGTATTTATATACTCCAAAGATCACCACCTCCCAAGAGCACTAGAGCAAGTGAGGGGTCATTTATACGTTCTTTTCATCAAGTCCCTGTTAATATGGGAGAACACTGTGTCTATGCTTAAGGCACAACTCTCCTAAACATGAGAGTGATGTATACAACTTTAGAACACTTTCCCACCAGGAGACTCGAACCCTAGCCAGCACAGAAGCCTTCCAGCAACTGGCATAACAGGTACGCCTTAATCCTCTCCACCACCTGCTCAGACCCTTAAAAGAGATGGTAATTTCGGAGTATTTATATACTCCAAAGATCACCACCTCCCAAGAGCACTAGAGCAAGTGAGGGGTCATTTATACGTTCTTTTCATCAAGTCCCTGTTAATATGGGAGAACACTGTGTCTATGCTTAAGGACACAACTCTCCTAAACACGAGAGTGAAGTATACAACTTTAGAACACTTTCCCACCAGGAGACTCGAACCCTAGCCAGCACAGAAGCCTTCCAGCAACTGGCATAACAGGTACGCCTTAACCCGCTCCACCACCTGCTCAGACCCTTAAAAGAGATGGTAATTTCGGAGTATTTATATACTCCAAAGATCACCACCTCCCAAGAGCACTAGAGCAAGTGAGGGGTCATTTATACGTTCTTTTCATCAAGTCCCTGTTAATATGGGAGAACACTGTGTCTATGCTTAAGGCACAACTCTCCTAAACACGAGAGTGATGTATAACAACTTTAGAACACTTTCAGACCAGGAGACTCGAACCCTAGCCAGCACAGAAGCCTTCCAGCAACTGGCATAACAGGTACGCCTTAACCCGCTCCACCACCTGCTCAGACCCTTAAAAGAGATGGTAATTTCGGAGTATTTATATACTCCAAAGATCACCACCTCCCAAGAGCACTAGAGCAAGTGAGGGGTCATTTATACGTTCTTTTCATCAAGTCCCTGTTAATATTGGAGAACACTGTGTCTATGCTTAAGGCACAACTCTCCTAAACACGAGAGTGAAGTATACAACTTTAGAACACTTTCCCACCAGGAGACTCGAACCCTAGCCAGCACAGAAGCCTTCCAGCAACTGGCATAACAGGTACGCCTTAACCCGCTCCAGCACCTGCTCAGACCCTTAAAAGAGATGGTAATTTCGGAGTATTTATATACTCCAAAGATCACCACCTCCCAAGAGCACTAGAGCAAGTGAGGGGTCATTTATACGTTCTATTCATCAAGTCCCTGTTAATATGGGAGAACACTGTGTCTATGCTTAAGGCACAACTCTCCTAAACACAAGAGTGAAGTATACAACTTTAGAACACTTTCCCACCAGGAGACTCGAACCCTAGCCAGCACAGAAGCCTTCCAGCAACTGGCATAACAGGTACGCCTTAACCCGCTCCACCACCTGCTCAGACCCTTAAAAGAGATGGTAATTTCGGAGTATTTATATACTCCAAAGATCACCACCTCCCAAGAGCACTAGAGCAAGTGAGGGGTCATTTATACGTTCTTTTCATCAAGTCCCTGTTAATATGGGAGAACACTGTGTCTATGCTTAAGGCACAACTCTCCTAAACACGAGAGTGATGTATACAACTTTAGAACACTTTCCAGACCAGGAGACTCGAACCCTAGCCAGCACAGAAGCCTTCCAGCAACTGGCATAACAGGTACGCCTTAACCCGCTCCACCACCTGCTCAGACCCTTAAAAGAGATGGTAATTTCGGAGTATTTATATACTCCAAAGATCACCACCTCCCAAGAGCACTAGAGCAAGTGAGGGGTCATTTATACGTTCTTTTCATCAAGTCCCTGTTAATATTGGAGAACACTGTGTCTATGCTTAAGGCACAACTCTCCTAAACACGAGAGTGAAGTATACAACTTTAGAACACTTTCCCACCAGGAGACTCGAACCCTAGCCAGCACAGAAGCCTTCCAGCAACTGGCATAACAGGTACGCCTTAACCCGCTCCACCACCTGCTCAGACCCTTAAAAGAGATGGTAATTTCGGAGTATTTATATACTCCAAAGATCATAACCTCCCAAGAGCACTAGAGCAAGTGAGGGGTCATTTATACGTTCTTTTCATCAAGTCCCTGTTAATATGGGAGAACACTGTGTCTATGCTTAAGGCACAACTCTCCTAAACACGAGAGTGATGTATACAACTTTAGAACACTTTCCCACCAGGAGACTCGAACCCTAGCCAGCACAGAAGCCTTCCAGCAACTGGCATAACAGGTACGCCTTAACCCGCTCCACCACCTGCTCAGACCCTTAAAAGAGATGGTAATTTCGGAGTATTTATATACTCCAAAGATCACCACCTCCCAAGAGCACTAGAGCAAGTGAGGGGTCATTTATACGTTCTTTTCATCAAGTCCCTGTTAATATGGGAGAACACTGTGTCTATGCTTAAGGCACAACTCTCCTAAACACGAGAGTGATGTATACAACTTTAGAACACTTTCCAGACCAGGAGACTCGAACCCTAGCCAGCACAGAAGCCTTCCAGCAACTGGCATAACAGGTACGCCTTAACCCGCTCCACCACCTGCTCAGACCCTTAAAAGAGATGGTAATTTCGGAGTATTTATATACTCCAAAGATCACCACCTCCCAAGAGCACTAGAGCAAGTGAGGGGTCATTTATACGTTCTTTTCATCAAGTCCCTGTTAATATGGGAGAACACTGTGTCTATGCTTAAGGCACAACTCTCCTAAACACGAGAGTGAAGTATACAACTTTAGAACACTTTCCCACCAGGAGACTCGAACCCTAGCCAGCACAGAAGCCTTCCAGCAACTGGCATAACAGGTACGCCTTAACCCGCTCCACCACCTGCTCAGACCCTTAAAAGAGATGGTAATTTCGGAGTATTTATATACTCCAAAGATCACCACCTCCCAAGAGCACTAGAGCAAGTGAGGGGTCATTTATACGTTCTTTTCATCAAGTCCCTGTTAATATGGGAGAACACTGTGTCTATGCTTAAGGCACAACTCTCCTAAACATGAGAGTGATGTATACAACTTTAGAACACTTTCCCACCAGGAGACTCGAACCCTAGCCAGCACAGAAGCCTTCCAGCAACTGGCATAACAGGTACGCCTTAACCCTCTCCACCACCTGCTCAGACCCTTAAAAGAGATGGTAATTTCGGAGTATTTATATACTCCAAAGATCACCACCTCCCAAGAGCACTAGAGCAAGTGAGGGGTCATTTATACGTTCTTTTCATCAAGTCCCTGTTAATATGGGAGAACACTGCGTCTATGCTTAAGGCACAACTCTCCTAAACACGAGAGTGAAGTATACAACTTTAGAACACTTTCCCACCAGGAGACTCGAACCCTAGCCAGCACAGAAGCCTTCCAGCAACTGGCATAACAGGTACGCCTTAACCCGCTCCACCACCTGCTCAGACCCTTAAAAGAGATGGTAATTTCGGAGTATTTATATACTCCAAAGATCACCACCTCCCAAGAGCACTAGAGCAAGTGAGGGGTCATTTATACGTTCTTTTCATCAAGTCCCTGTTAATATGGGAGAACACTGTGTCTATGCTTAAGGCACAACTCTCCTAAACACGAGAGTGATGTATACAACTTTAGAACACTTTCCAGACCAGGAGACTCGAACCCTAGCCAGCACAGAAGCCTTCCAGCAACTGGCATAACAGGTACGCCTTAACCCGCTCCACCACCTGCTCAGACCCTTAAAAGAGATGGTAATTTCGGAGTATTTATATACTCCAAAGATCACCACCTCCCAAGAGCACTAGAGCAAGTGAGGGGTCATTTATACGTTCTTTTCATCAAGTCCCTGTTAATATGGGAGAACACAGTGTCTATGCTTAAGGCACAACTCTCCTAAACACGAGAGTGAAGTATACAACTTTAGAACACTTTCCCACCAGGAGACTCGAACCCTAGCCAGCACAGAAGCCTTCCAGCAACTCGCATAACAGGTACGCCTTAACCCGCTCCACCACCTGCTCAGACCCTTAAAAGAGATGGGAATTTCGGATTATTTATATACTCCAAAGATCACCACCTCCCAAGAGCACTAGAGCAAGTGAGGGGTCATTTATACGTTCTTTTCATCAAGTCCCTGTTAATATGGGAGAACACTGTGTCTATGCTTAAGGCACAACTCTCCTAAACACGAGAGTGAAGTATACAACTTTAGAACACTTTCCCACCAGGAGACTCGAACCCTAGCCAGCACAGAAGCCTTCCAGCAACTGGCATAACAGGTACGCCTTAACCCGCTCCACCACCTGCTCAGACCCTTAAAAGAGATGGTAATTTCGGAGTATTTATATACTCCAAAGATCACCACCTCCCAAGAGCACTAGAGCAAGTGAGGGGTAATTTATACGTTCTTTTCATCAAGTCCCTGTTAATATGGGAGAACACTGTGTCTATGCTTAAGGCACAACTCTCCTAAACATGAGAGTGATGTATACAACTTTAGAACACTTTCTCACCAGGAGACTCGAACCCTAGCCAGCACAGAAGCCTTCCAGCAACTGGCATAACAGGTACGCCTTAACCCTCTCCACCACCTGCTCAGACCCTTAAAAGAGATGGTAATTTCGGAGTATTTATATACTCCAAAGATCACCACCTCCCAAGAGCACTAGAGCAAGTGAGGGGTCATTTATACATTCTTTTCATCAAGTCCCTGTTAATATGGGAGAACACTGTGTCTATGCTTAAGGCACAACTCTCCTAAACACGAGAGTGAAGTATACAACTTTAGAACACTTTCCCACCAGGAGACTCGAACCCTAGCCAGCACAGAAGCCTTCCAGCAACTGGCATAACAGGTACGCCTTATCCCTCTCCACCACCTGCTCAGACCCTTAAAAGAGATGGTAATTTCGGATTATTTATATACTCCAAAGATCACCACCTCCCAAGAGCACTAGAGCAAGTGAGGGGTCATTTATACGTTATTTCATCAAGTCCCTGTTAATATGGGAGAACACTGTGTCTATGCTTAAGGCACAACTCTCCTAAACACGAGAGTGAATGTATACAACTTTAGAACACTTTCCCACCAGGAGACTCGAACCCTAGCCAGCACAGAAGCCTTCCAGCAACTGGCATAACAGGTACGCCTTAACCCGCTCCACCACCTGCTCAGACCCTTAAAAGAGATGGTAATTTCGGAGTATTTATATACTCCAAAGATCACCACCTCCCAAGAGCACTAGAGCAAGTGAGGGGTCATTTATACGTTATTTCATCAAGTCCCTGTTAATATGGGAGAACACATGTGTCTATGCTTAAGGCACAACTCTCCTAAACACGAGAGTGAAGTATACAACTTTAGAACACTTTCCCACCAGGAGACTCGAACCCTAGCCAGCACAGAAGCCTTCCAGCAACTGGCATAACAGGTACGCCTTAACCCTCTCCACCACCTGCTCAGACCCTTAAAAGAGATGGTAATTTCGGAGTATTTATATACTCCAAAGATCACCACCTCCCAAGAGCACTAGAGCAAGTGAGGGGTCATTTATACGTTCTTTTCATCAAGTCCCTGTTAATATGGGAGAACACTGTGTCTATGCTTAAGGCACAACTCTCCTAAACACGAGAGTGAAGTATACAACTTTAGAACACTTTCCCACCAGGAGACTCGAACCCTAGCCAGCACAGAAGCCTTCCAGCAACTGGCATAACAGGTACGCCTTAACCCGCTCCACCACCTGCTCAGACCCTTAAAAGAGATGGTAATTTCGGAGTATTTATATACTCCAAAGATCACCACCTCCCAAGAGCACTAGAGCAAGTGAGGGGTCATTTATACGTTCTTTTCATCAAGTCCCTGTTAATATGGGAGAACACTGTGTCTATGCTTAAGGCACAACTCTCCTAAACACGAGAGTGATGTATACAACTTTAGAACACTTTCCAGACCAGGAGACTCGAACCCTAGCCAGCACAGAAGCCTTCCAGCAACTGGCATAACAGGTACGCCTTAACCCGCTCCACCACCTGCTCAGACCCTTAAAAGAGATGGTAATTTCGGAGTATTTATATACTCCAAAGATCACCACCTCCCAAGAGCACTAGAGCAAGTGAGGGGTCATTTATACGTTATTTCATCAAGTCCCTGTTAATATTGGAGAACACAGTGTCTATGCTTAAGGCACAACTCTCCTAAACACGAGAGTGAAGTATACAACTTTAGAACACTTTCCCACCAGGAGACTCGAACCCTAGCCAGCACAGAAGCCTTCCAGCAACTGGCATAACAGGTACGCCTTAACCCGCTCCACCACCTGCTCAGACCCTTAAAAGAGATGGTAATTTCGGAGTATTTATATACTCCAAAGATCACCACCTCCCAAGAGCACTAGAGCAAGTGAGGGGTCATTTATACGTTCTTTTCATCAAGTCCCTGTTAATATGGGAGAACACTGTGTCTATGCTTAAGGCACAACTCTCCTAAACACGAGAGTGAAGTATACAACTTTAGAACACTTTCCCACCAGGAGACTCGAACCCTAGCCAGCACAGAAGCCTTCCAGCAACTGGCATAACAGGTACGCCTTAACCCGCTCCACCACCTGCTCAGACCCTTAAAAGAGATGGTAATTTCGGAGTATTTATATACTCCAAAGATCACCACCTCCCAAGAGCACTAGAGCAAGTGAGGGGTCATTTATACGTTCTTTTCATCAAGTCCCTGTTAATATGGGAGAACACTGTGTCTATGCTTAAGGCACAACTCTCCTAAACACGAGAGTGAATGTATACAACTTTAGAACACTTTCTCACCAGGAGACTCGAACCCTAGCCAGCACAGAAGCCTTCCAGCAACTGGCATAACAGGTACGCCTTAACCCTCTCCACCACCTGCTCAGACCCTTAAAAGAGATGGTAATTTCGGAGTATTTATATACTCCAAAGATCACCACCTCCCAAGAGCACTAGAGCAAGTGAGGGGTCATTTATACATTCTTTTCATCAAGTCCCTGTTAATATGGGAGAACACTGTGTCTATGCTTAAGGCACAACTCTCCTAAACACGAGAGTGAAGTATACAACTTTAGAACACTTTCCCACCAGGAGACTCGAACCCTAGCCAGCACAGAAGCCTTCCAGCAACTGGCATAACAGGTACGCCTTAACCCTCTCCACCACCTGCTCAGACCCTTAAAAGAGATGGTAATTTCGGAGTATTTATATACTCCAAAGATCACCACCTCCCAAGAGCACTAGAGCAAGTGAGGGGTCATTTATACGTTCTTTTCATCAAGTCCCTGTTAATATGGGAGAACACTGTGTCTATGCTTAAGGCACAACTCTCCTAAACACGAGAGTGAAGTATACAACTTTAGAACACTTTCCCACCAGGAGACTCGAACCCTAGCCAGCACAGAAGCCTTCCAGCAACTGGCATAACAGGTACGCCTTAACCCGCTCCACCACCTGCTCAGACCCTTAAAAGAGATGGTAATTTCGGAGTATTTATATACTCCAAAGATCACCACCTCCCAAGAGCACTAGAGCAAGTGAGGGGTCATTTATACAGTTCTTTTCATCAAGTCCCTGTTAATATGGGAGAACACTGTGTCTATGCTTAAGGCACAACTCTCCTAAACACGAGAGTGAAGTATACAACTTTAGAACACTTTCCCACCAGGAGACTCGAACCCTAGCCAGCACAGAAGCCTTCCAGCAACTGGCATAACAGGTACGCCTTAACCCTCTCCACCACCTGCTCAGACCCTTAAAAGAGATGGTAATTTCGGAGTATTTATATACTCCAAAGATCACCACCTCCCAAGAGCACTAGAGCAAGTGAGGGGTCATTTATACGTTCTTTTCATCAAGTCCCTGTTAATATGGGAGAACACTGTGTCTATGCTTAAGGCACAACTCTCCTAAACACGAGAGTGATGTATACAACTTTAGAACACTTTCCCACCAGGAGACTCGAACCCTAGCCAGCAGCAGAAGCCTTCCAGCAACTGGCATAACAGGTACGCCTTAACCCGCTCCACCACCTGCTCAGACCCTTAAAAGAGATGGTAATTTCGGAGTATTTATATACTCCAAAGATCACCACCTCCCAAGAGCACTAGAGCAAGTGAGGGGTCATTTAACGTTCTTTTCATCAAGTCCCTGTTAATATGGGAGAACACTGTGTCTATGCTTAAGGCACAACTCTCCTAAACACGAGAGTGATGTATACAACTTTAGAACACTTTCCAGACCAGGAGACTCGAACCCTAGCCAGCACAGAAGCCTTCCAGCAACTGGCATAACAGGTACGCCTTAAGCCGCTCCACCACCTGCTCAGACCCTTAAAAGAGATGGTAATTTCGGAGTATTTATATACTCCAAAGATCACCACCTCCCAAGAGCACTAGAGCAAGTGAGGGGTCATTTATACGTTCTTTTCATCAAGTCCCTGTTAATATGGGAGAACACTGTGTCTATGCTTAAGGACACAACTCTCCTAAACACGAGAGTGAAGTATACAACTTTAGAACACTTTCCCACCAGGAGACTCGAACCCTAGCCAGCACAGAAGCCTTCCAGCAACTGGCATAACAGGTACGCCTTAACCCGCTCCAGCACCTGCTCAGACCCTTAAAAGAGATGGTAATTTCGGAGTATTTATATACTCCAAAGATCACCACCTCCCAAGAGCACTAGAGCAAGTGAGGGGTCATTTATACGTTCTATTCATCAAGTCCCTGTTAATATGGGAGAACACTGTGTCTATGCTTAAGGCACAACTCTCCTAAACACGAGAGTGAAGTATACAACTTTAGAACACTTTCCCACCAGCAGACTCGAACCCTAGCCAGCACAGAAGCCTTCCAGCAACTGGCATAACAGGTACGCCTTAACCCGCTCCACCACCTGCTCAGACCCTTAAAAGAGATGGTAATTTCGGAGTATTTATATACTCCAAAGATCACCACCTCCCAAGAGCACTAGAGCAAGTGAGGGGTCATTTATACGTTCTTTTCATCAAGTCCCTGTTAATATGGGAGAACACTGTGTCTATGCTTAAGGCACAACTCTCCTAAACACGAGAGTGAATGTATACAACTTTAGAACACTTTCAGACCAGGAGACTCGAACCCTAGCCAGCACAGAAGCCTTCCAGCAACTGGCATAACAGGTACGCCTTAACCCGCTCCACCACCTGCTCAGACCCTTAAAAGAGATGGTAATTTCGGAGTATTTATATACTCCAAAGATCACCACCTCCCAAGAGCACTAGAGCAAGTGAGGGGTCATTTATACGTTCTTTTCATCAAGTCCCTGTTAATATGGGAGAACACTGTGTCTATGCTTAAGGCACAACTCTCCTAAACATGAGAGTGATGTATACAACTTTAGAACACTTTCCCACCAGGAGACTCGAACCCTAGCCAGCACAGAAGCCTTCCAGCAACTGGCATAACAGGTACGCCTTAACCCTCTCCACCACCTGCTCAGACCCTTAAAAGAGATGGTAATTTCGGATTATTTATATACTCCAAAGATCACCACCTCCCAAGAGCACTAGAGCAAGTGAGGGGTCATTTATACGTTCTTTTCATCAAGTCCCTGTTAATATGGGAGAACACTGTGTCTATGCTTAAGGCACAACTCTCCTAAACACGAGAGTGAAGTATACAACTTTAGAACACTTTCCCACCAGGAGACTCGAACCCTAGCCAGCACAGAAGCCTTCCAGCAACTGGCATAACAGGTACGCCTTAACCCGCTCCACCACCTGCTCAGACCCTTAAAAGAGATGGTAATTTCGGAGTATTTATATACTCCAAAGATCACCACCTCCCAAGAGCACTAGAGCAAGTGAGGGGTCATTTATACGTTCTTTTCATCAAGTCCCTGTTAATATGGGAGAACACTGTGTCTATGCTTAAGGCACAACTCTCCTAAACACGAGAGTGATGTAAACAACTTTAGAACACTTTCAGACCAGGAGACTCGAACCCTAGCCAGCACAGAAGCCTTCCAGCAACTGGCATAACAGGTACGCCTTAACCCGCTCCACCACCTGCTCAGACCCTTAAAAGAGATGGTAATTTCGGAGTATTTATATACTCCAAAGATCACCACCTCCCAAGAGCACTAGAGCAAGTGAGGGGTCATTTATACGTTCTTTTCATCAAGTCCCTGTTAATATGGGAGAACACTGTGTCTATGCTTAAGGCACAACTCTCCTAAACACGAGAGTGAAGTATACAACTTTAGAACACTTTCCCACCAGGAGACTCGAACCCTAGCCAGCACAGAAGCCTTCCAGCAACTGGCATAACAGGTACGCCTTAACCCGCTCCACCACCTGCTCAGACCCTTAAAAGAGATGGTAATTTCGGAGTATTTATATACTCTAAAGATCACCACCTCCCAAGAGCACTAGAGCAAGTGAGGGGTCATTTATACGTTCTTTTCATCAAGTCCCTGTTAATATGGGAGAACACTGTGTCTATGCTTAAGGCACAACTCTCCTAAACACGAGAGTGAATGTATACAACTTTAGAACACTTTCCCACCAGGAGACTCGAACCCTAGCCAGCACAGAAGCCTTCCAGCAACTGGCATAACAGGTACGCCTTAACCCGCTCCACCACCTGCTCAGACCCTTAAAAGAGATGGTAATTTCGGAGTATTTATATACTCCAAAGATCACCACCTCCCAAGAGCACTAGAGCAAGTGAGGGGTCATTTATAACGTTCTTTTCATCAAGTCCCTGTTAATATGGGAGAACACTGTGTCTATGCTTAAGGCACAACTCTCCTAAACACGAGAGTGATGTATACAACTTTAGAACACTTTCCAGACCAGGAGACTCGAACCCTAGCCAGCACAGAAGCCTTCCAGCAACTGGCATAACAGGTACGCCTTAACCCGCTCCACCACCTGCTCAGACCCTTAAAAGAGATGGTAATTTCGGAGTATTTATATACTCCAAAGATCACCACCTCCCAAGAGCACTAGAGCAAGTGAGGGGTCATTTATACGTTCTTTTCATCAAGTCCCTGTTAATATTGGAGAACACTGTGTCTATGCTTAAGGCACAACTCTCCTAAACACGAGAGTGAAGTATACAACTTTAGAACACTTTCCCACCAGGAGACTCGAACCCTAGCCAGCACAGAAGCCTTCCAGCAACTGGCATAACAGGTACGCCTTAACCCGCTCCACCACCTGCTCAGACCCTTAAAAGAGATGGTAATTTCGGAGTATTTATATACTCCAAAGATCACCACCTCCCAAGAGCACTAGAGCAAGTGAGGGGTCATTTATACGTTCTTTTCATCAAGTCCCTGTTAATATGGGAGAACACTGTGTCTATGCTTAAGGCACAACTCTCCTAAACATGAGAGTGAATGTATACAACTTTAGAACACTTTCCCACCAGGAGACTCGAACCCTAGCCAGCACAGAAGCCTTCCAGCAACTGGCATAACAGGTACGCCTTAACCCTCTCCACCACCTGCTCAGACCCTTAAAAGAGATGGTAATTTCGGATTATTTATATACTCCAAAGATCACCACCTCCCAAGAGCACTAGAGCAAGTGAGGGGTCATTTATACGTTCTTTTCATCAAGTCCCTGTTAATATGGGAGAACACTGTGTCTATGCTTAAGGCACAACTCTCCTAAACACGAGAGTGATGTATACAACTTTAGAACACTTTCCCACCAGGAGACTCGAACCCTAGCCAGCAGAGAAGCCTTCCAGCAACTGGCATAACAGGTACGCCTTAACCCGCTCCACCACCTGCTCAGACCCTTAAAAGAGATGGTAATTTCGGAGTATTTATATACTCCAAAGATCACCACCTCCCAAGAGCACTAGAGCAAGTGAGGGGTCATTTAAACGTTCTTTTCATCAAGTCCCTGTTAATATGGGAGAACACTGTGTCTATGCTTAAGGCACAACTCTCCTAAACACGAGAGTGATGTATAACAACTTTAGAACACTTTCAGACCAGGAGACTCGAACCCTAGCCAGCACAGAAGCCTTCCAGCAACTGGCATAACAGGTACGCCTTAAGCCCGCTCCACCACCTGCTCAGACCCTTAAAAGAGATGGTAATTTCGGAGTATTTATATACTCCAAAGATCACCACCTCCCAAGAGCACTAGAGCAAGTGAGGGGTCATTTATACGTTCTTTTCATCAAGTCCCTGTTAATATTGGAGAACACTGTGTCTATGCTTAAGGACACAACTCTCCTAAACACGAGAGTGAAGTATACAACTTTAGAACACTTTCCCACCAGGAGACTCGAACCCTAGCCAGCACAGAAGCCTTCCAGCAACTGGCATAACAGGTACGCCTTAACCCGCTCCAGCACCTGCTCAGACCCTTAAAAGAGATGGTAATTTCGGAGTATTTATATACTCCAAAGATCACCACCTCCCAAGAGCACTAGAGCAAGTGAGGGGTCATTTATACGTTCTATTCATCAAGTCCCTGTTAATATGGGAGAACACTGTGTCTATGCTTAAGGCACAACTCTCCTAAACACAAGAGTGAAGTATACAACTTTAGAACACTTTCCCACCAGGAGACTCGAACCCTAGCCAGCACAGAAGCCTTCCAGCAACTGGCATAACAGGTACGCCTTAACCCGCTCCACCACCTGCTCAGACCCTTAAAAGAGATGGTAATTTCGGAGTATTTATATACTCCAAAGATCACCACCTCCCAAGAGCACTAGAGCAAGTGAGGGGTCATTTATACGTTCTTTTCATCAAGTCCCTGTTAATATGGGAGAACACTGTGTCTATGCTTAAGGCACAACTCTCCTAAACACGAGAGTGATGTATACAACTTTAGAACACTTTCCAGACCAGGAGACTCGAACCCTAGCCAGCACAGAAGCCTTCCAGCAACTGGCATAACAGGTACGCCTTAACCCGCTCCACCACCTGCTCAGACCCTTAAAAGAGATGGTAATTTCGGAGTATTTATATACTCCAAAGATCACCACCTCCCAAGAGCACTAGAGCAAGTGAGGGGTCATTTATACGTTCTTTTCATCAAGTCCCTGTTAATATGGGAGAACACTGTGTCTATGCTTAAGGCACAACTCTCCTAAACACTGAGAGTGATGTATACAACTTTAGAACACTTTCCCACCAGGAGACTCGAACCCTAGCCAGCACAGAAGCCTTCCAGCAACTGGCATAACAGGTACGCCTTAACCCTCTCCACCACCTGCTCAGACCCTTAAAAGAGATGGTAATTTCGGAGTATTTATATACTCCAAAGATCACCACCTCCCAAGAGCACTAGAGCAAGTGAGGGGTCATTTATACGTTCTTTTCATCAAGTCCCTGTTAATATGGGAGAACACTGTGTCTATGCTTAAGGCACAACTCTCCTAAACACGAGAGTGAAGTATACAACTTTAGAACACTTTCCCACCAGGAGACTCGAACCCTAGCCAGCACAGAAGCCTTCCAGCAACTGGCATAACAGGTACGCCTTAACCCGCTCCACCACCTGCTCAGACCCTTAAAAGAGATGGTAATTTCGGAGTATTTATATACTCCAAAGATCACCACCTCCCAAGAGCACTAGAGCAAGTGAGGGGTCATTTATACGTTCTTTTCATCAAGTCCCTGTTAATATGGGAGAACACTGTGTCTATGCTTAAGGCACAACTCTCCTAAACACGAGAGTGAATGTATACAACTTTAGAACACTTTCAGACCAGGAGACTCGAACCCTAGCCAGCACAGAAGCCTTCCAGCAACTGGCATAACAGGTACGCCTTAACCCGCTCCACCACCTGCTCAGACCCTTAAAAGAGATGGTAATTTCGCAGTATTTATATACTCCAAAGATCACCACCTCCCAAGAGCACTAGAGCAAGTGAGGGGTCATTTATACGTTCTTTTCATCAAGTCCCTGTTAATATGGGAGAACACTGTGTCTATGCTTAAGGCACAACTCTCCTAAACACGAGAGTGAAGTATACAACTTTAGAACACTTTCCCACCAGGAGACTCGAACCCTAGCCAGCACAGAAGCCTTCCAGCAACTGGCATAACAGGTACGCCTTAACCCGCTCCACCACCTGCTCAGACCCTTAAAAGAGATGGTAATTTCGGAGTATTTATATACTCCAAAGATCACCACCTCCCAAGAGCACTAGAGCAAGTGAGGGGTCATTTATACGTTCTTTTCATCAAGTCCCTGTTAATATGGGAGAACACTGTGTCTATGCTTAAGGCACAACTCTCCTAAACATGAGAGTGATGTATTCAACTTTAGAACACTTTCCCACCAGGAGACTCGAACCCTAGCCAGCACAGAAGCCTTCCAGCAACTGGCATAACAGGTACGCCTTAACCCTCTCCACCACCTGCTCAGACCCTTAAAAGAGATGGTAATTTCGGATTATTTATATACTCCAAAGATCAGCACCTCCCAAGAGCACTAGAGCAAGTAAGGGGTCATTTATACGTTCTTTTCATCAAGTCCCTGTTAATATGGGAGAACACTGTGTCTATGCTTAAGGCACAACTCTCCTAAACACGAGAGTGATGTATACAACTTTAGAACACTTTCCCACCAGGAGACTCGAACCCTAGCCAGCAGAGAAGCCTTCCAGCAACTGGCATAACAGGTACGCCTTAACCCGCTCCACCACCTGCTCAGACCCTTAAAAGAGATGGTAATTTCGGAGTATTTATATACTCCAAAGATCACCACCTCCCAAGAGCACTAGAGCAAGTGAGGGGTCATTTAAACGTTCTTTTCATCAAGTCCCTGTTAATATGGGAGAACACTGTGTCTATGCTTAAGGCACAACTCTCCTAAACACGAGAGTGATGTAAACAACTTTAGAACACTTTCAGACCAGGAGACTCGAACCCTAGCCAGCACAGAAGCCTTCCAGCAACTAGCATAACAGGTACGCCTTAAGCCGCTCCACCACCTGCTCAGACCCTTAAAAGAGATGGTAATTTCGGAGTATTTATATACTCCAAAGATCACCACCTCCCAAGAGCACTAGAGCAAGTGAGGGGTCATTTATACGTTCTTTTCATCAAGTCCCTGTTAATATTGGAGAACACTGTGTCTATGCTTAAGACACAACTCTCCTAAACACGAGAGTGAAGTATACAACTTTAGAACACTTTCCCACCAGGAGACTCGAACCCTAGCCAGCACAGAAGCCTTCCAGCAACTGGCATAACAGGTACGCCTTAACCCGCTCCAGCACCTGCTCAGACCCTTAAAAGAGATGGTAATTTTGGAGTATTTATATACTCCAAAGATCACCACCTCCCAAGAGCACTAGAGCAAGTGAGGGGTCATTTATACGTTCTATTCATCAAGTCCCTGTTAATATGGGAGAACACTGTGTCTATGCTTAAGGCACAACTCTCCTAAACACAAGAGTGAAGTATACAACTTTAGAACACTTTCCCACCAGGAGACTCGAACCCTAGCCAGCACAGAAGCCTTCCAGCAACTGGCATAACAGGTACGCCTTAACCCGCTCCACCACCTGCTCAGACCCTTAAAAGAGATGGTAATTTCGGAGTATTTATATACTCCAAAGATCACCACCTCCCAAGAGCACTAGAGCAAGTGAGGGGTCATTTATACGTTCTTTTCATCAAGTCCCTGTTAATATGGGAGAACACTGTGTCTATGCTTAAGGCACAACTCTCCTAAACACGAGAGTGATGTAAACAACTTTAGAACACTTTCAGACCAGGAGACTCGAACCCTAGCCAGCACAGAAGCCTTCCAGCAACTGGCATAACAGGTACGCCTTAACCCGCTCCACCACCTGCTCAGACCCTTAAAAGAGATGGTAATTTCGGAGTATTTATATACTCCAAAGATCACCACCTCCCAAGAGCACTAGAGCAAGTGAGGGGTCATTTATACGTTCTTTTCATCAAGTCCCTGTTAATATGGGAGAACACTGTGTCTATGCTTAAGGCACAACTCTCCTAAACATGAGAGTGATGTATACAACTTTAGAACACTTTCCCACCAGGAGACTCGATCCCTAGCCAGCACAGAAGCCTTCCAGCAACTGGCATAACAGGTACGCCTTAACCCTCTCCACCACCTGCTCAGACCCTTAAAAGAGATGGTAATTTCGGATTATTTATATACTCCAAAGATCACCACCTCCCAAGAGCACTAGAGCAAGTGAGGGGTCATTTATACGTTCTTTTCATCAAGTCCCTGTTAATATGGGAGAACACTGTGTCTATGCTTAAGGCACAACTCTCCTAAACACGAGAGTGAAGTATACAACTTTAGAACACTTTCCCACCAGGAGACTCGAACCCTAGCCAGCACAGAAGCCTTCCAGCAACTGGCATAACAGGTACGCCTTAACCCGCTCCACCACCTGCTCAGACCCTTAAAAGAGATGGTAATTTCGGAGTATTTATATACTCCAAAGATCACCACCTCCCAAGAGCACTAGAGCAAGTGAGGGGTCATTTATACGTTCTTTTCATCAAGTCCCTGTTAATATGGGAGAACACTGTGTCTATGCTTAAGGCACAACTCTCCTAAACACGAGAGTGATGTAATACACTTTAGAACACTTTCAGACCAGGAGACTCGAACCCTAGCCAGCACAGAAGCCTTCCAGCAACTGGCATAACAGGTACGCCTTAACCCGCTCCACCACCTGCTCAGACCCTTAAAAGAGATGGTAATTTCGCAGTATTTATATACTCCAAAGATCACCACCTCCCAAGAGCACTAGAGCAAGTGAGGGGTCATTTATACGTTCTTTTCATCAAGTCCCTGTTAATATTGGAGAACACTGTGTCTATGCTTAAGGCACAACTCTCCTAAACACGAGAGTGAAGTATACAACTTTAGAACACTTTCCCACCAGGAGACTCGAACCCTAGCCAGCACAGAAGCCTTCCAGCAACTGGCATAACAGGTACGCCTTAACCCGCTCCACCACCTGCTCAGACCCTTAAAAGAGATGGTAATTTCGGATTATTTATATACTCCAAAGATCACCACCTCCCAAGAGCACTAGAGCAAGTGAGGGGTCATTTATACGTTCTTTTCATCAAGTCCCTGTTAATATGGGAGAACACTGTGTCTATGCTTAAGGCACAACTCTCCTAAACACGAGAGTGAAGTATACAACTTTAGAACACTTTCCCACCAGGAGACTCGAACCCTAGCCAGCACAGAAGCCTTCCAGCAACTGGCATAACAGGTACGCCTTAACCCGCTCCACCACCTGCTCAGACCCTTAAAAGAGATGGTAATTTCGGAGTATTTATATACTCCAAAGATCACCACCTCCCAAGAGCACTAGAGCAAGTGAGGGGTCATTTATACGTTCTTTTCATCAAGTCCCTGTTAATATTGGAGAACACTGTGTCTATGCTTAAGGCACAACTCTCCTAAACACGAGAGTGAAGTATACAACTTTAGAACACTTTCCCACCAGGAGACTCGAACCCTAGCCAGCACAGAAGCCTTCCAGCAACTGGCATAACAGGTACGCCTTAACCCGCTCCACCACCTGCTCAGACCCTTAAAAGAGATGGTAATTTCGGAGTATTTATATACTCCAAAGATCACCACCTCCCAAGAGCACTAGAGCAAGTGAGGGGTCATTTATACGTTCTTTTCATCAAGTCCCTGTTAATATTGGAGAACACTGTGTCTATGCTTAAGGCACAACTCTCCTAAACACGAGAGTGAAGTATACAACTTTAGAACACTTTCCCACCAGGAGACTCGAACCCTAGCCAGCACAGAAGCCTTCCAGCAACTGGCATAACAGGTACGCCTTAACCCGCTCCACCACCTGCTCAGACCCTTAAAAGAGATGGTAATTTCGGAGTATTTATATACTCCAAAGATCACCACCTCCCAAGAGCACTAGAGCAAGTGAGGGGTCATTTATACGTTCTTTTCATCAAGTCCCTGTTAATATGGGAGAACACTGTGTCTATGCTTAAGGCACAACTCTCCTAAACACGAGAGTGATGTATACAACTTTAGAACACTTTCCCACCAGGAGACTCGAACCCTAGCCAGCACAGAAGCCTTCCAGCAACTGGCATAACAGGTACGCCTTAACCCGCTCCACCACCTGCTCAGACCCTTAAAAGAGATGGTAATTTCGGAGTATTTATATACTCCAAAGATCACCACCTCCCAAGAGCACTAGAGCAAGTGAGGGGTCATTTAAGCGTTCTTTTCATCAAGTCCCTGTTAATATGGGAGAACACTGTGTCTATGCTTAAGGCACAACTCTCCTAAACACGAGAGTGATGTAAACAACTTTAGAACACTTTCAGACCAGGAGACTCGAACCCTAGCCAGCACAGAAGCCTTCCAGCAACTGGCATAACAGGTACGCCTTAACCCGCTCCACCACCTGCTCAGACCCTTAAAAGAGATGGTAATTTCGGAGTATTTATATACTCCAAAGATCACCACCTCCCAAGAGCACTAGAGCAAGTGAGGGGTCATTTATACGTTCTTTTCATCAAGTCCCTGTTAATATTGGAGAACACTGTGTCTATGCTTAAGGCACAACTCTCCTAAACACGAGAGTGAAGTATACAACTTTAGAACACTTTCCCACCAGGAGACTCGAACCCTAGCCAGCACAGAAGCCTTCCAGCAACTGGCATAACAGGTACGCCTTAACCCGCTCCACCACCTGCTCAGACCCTTAAAAGAGATGGTAATTTCGGAGTATTTATATACTCCAAAGATCACCACCTCCCAAGAGCACTAGAGCAAGTGAGGGGTCATTTATACGTTCTTTTCATCAAGTCCCTGTTAATATGGGAGAACACTGTGTCTATGCTTAAGGCACAACTCTCCTAAACACGAGAGTGCCCAGCAAACACAAATCAACTACACAACGTTCGCCTATCTCTTCCCATAGGTGTGGGAATGATTTGCATTGAGAATGGTGCAGGAAAGCCTTTGAGAAACTTTTACTCAAAAAATCCAAACACAAAGGTTTAATTATAAATTGTTTTTCTACAATTATTTTCTTCCAAATGTAAAACAAATAGTTTTTACATGTTTAAATATAAAATTTACGGTGTTTTTTTGTAAAATTCATTAATAAATTGTGAATGATATATATTGGCTGAGTGAAACCTTTAAAATCCATTTAGTTATAATATGAACAGAAAAAAGTAGTTTTCCAAATTTTCTAAAAATCGCTCTTTTTAACACAATTTGACTCCTTATGCATTCCACTAAACACTAATATCATGTTTAAATATATAATTTATGTATTATTCCCTAAGATAATTTATATAAATTTTAAAAGTTGCTGGAAAGTGGTGAGAACGAATCTGAAAACGTTTTGTTGTCTTATATTGGCGTGTTCTTATTAACTAGAGTGAGTAAGAGTGAGCGAGAGTGGGTAAGAGTGAGTAAGAGTGAATGAAGGTGAGTGAGAGTGCCAGAGAGTGTGTAAGTGTGAGTAAGAGTGAGTATAAGTAAGAGTGACTGAGAGTGAGTAAGAGTGACAGAGTGAGTAAGAGTGAGAGTAAGAGTGACAGAATGAGTAAGAGTGAGAGTAAAGTGATTGAGAGTAAGGGTGAGTATGAGAGTAAGAGTGATTGAGAGTTAGAGTGAGAGTAAGAGTGATTGAGAGTTAGTGAGAGTAAGAGTGATTGAGAGTAAGAGTGATTGAGAGTAAGAGTGATTGAGAGTAAGAGTGATTGAGAGTAAGAGTGATTGGGAGTAAGAGTGATTGAGAGTAAGAGTGATTGGGAGTAAGAGTGATTGGGAGTAGGAGTTAGAGTGAGAGTAGGAGTAAGAATGAGAATAAGAGTGATTGAGAGTAAGAGTGAGTAAGAGTAAGAATGAGAGTAAGAGTGATTGAGAGTAAGAGTGATTGAGAGTAAGAGTGATTGAGAGTAAGAGTGATTGAGAGTAAGAGTGATTGGGAGTAAGAGTGATTGGGAGTAAGAGTAAGAGTGAGAGTAAGAATGAGAATAAGAGTGATTGAGAGTAAGAGTGATTGGGAGTAAGAGTAAGAGTAAGAATGAGAGTAGGAGTGATTGAGAGTAGGAGTGATTGGGAGTAGGAGTGATTGGGAGTAAGAGTGATTGAGAGTAAGAGTAATTGAGAGTAAGAGTATGAGAGTAAGAGTGAGAGAGTGAGTATGAATGGGTAAGGGTGACTGAGAGTGAGTAAGAATGACAGAGTAAGAGTGACAGAGAGTAAGAGTGACAGAGAGTAAGAGTGACAGAGAGTAAGAGTGACAGAGAGTAAGAGTGACAGAGTAAGAGTGACAGAGAGTAAGAGTGACAGAGTAAGAGTGACAGAGAGTAAGAGTGACAGAGTAAGAGTGACAGAGTAAGAGTGACAGAGAGTAAGAGTGACAGAGTAAGAGTGACAGAGAGTAAGAGTGACAGAGAGTAAGAGTGACAGAGTAAGAGTGACAGAGAGTAAGAGTGACAGAGAGTAAGAGTGACAGAGAGTAAGAGTGACAGAGTAAGAGTGACAGAGAGTAAGAATGACAGAGAGTAAGAGTGACAGAGAGTAAGAGTGACAGAGAGTAAGAGTGACAGAGAGTAAGAGTGACAGAGTAAGAGTGACAGAGTAAGAGTGACAGAGAGTAAGAGTGACAGAGAGTAAGAGTGACAGAGTAAGAGTGACAGAGAGTAAGAGTGACAGAGAGTAAGAGTGACAGAGTAAGAGTGACAGAGTGTAAGAGTGACAGAGTAAGAGTGACAGAGAGTAAGAGTGACAGAGAGTAAGAGTGACAGAGTAAGAGTGACAGAGAGTAAGAGTGACAGAGTAAGAGTGACAGAGTAAGAGTGACAGAGAGTAAGAGTGACAGAGAGTAAGAGTGACAGAGTAAGAGTGACAGAGTAAGAGTGACAGAGTAAGAGTGACAGAGAGTAAGAGTGACAGAGAGTAAGAGTGACAGAGAGTAAGAGTGACAGAGTAAGAGTGACAGAGAGTAGGATTGACAGAGTGTAAGAGTGACAGTAAGAGTTACAGAGAGTAAGAGTGACAGAGAGTAAGAGTGACAGAGAGTAAGAGTGACAGAGTAAGAGTGACAGAGTAAGAGAGTGAGAGTGATTATGAGAGAGTTAAGAGTGTGAGGTGTGAGAGGGTAGCAGGCCAGGGAGGCAGGATGTGTGGTCACAGGCGAGGCCTAGGCCTCGTGATCTCTAATGTTGGTTTTTATATATATGTGGGATTTTTTGTCCTGTTTCAAATTATAATTATTTAGCAGGAATGTAATAAGATATTGCACAGTATTAATGTGACAATAATATATGCATTATTTCCTTGATAATCAAACTTGTTGTTCAAAGATAATATACAATCTTTGAAGGAAACATTTTGAGAGCGCAAGCTGGCAACACTGTTCTGGTGGGTGAGAGAGACATATGGTTAGTTGTACTCAGACCTACAGTGGAGAAGGGTGTGTCCCAGCTGGCCGCCACCAGCCGCCACCCGCCGCCCACCACCAGCCGCCACCCGCCACCACCCGCCACCACCCGCCACCCACCACCAGCCGCCACCCGCCGCCACCCGCCACCCACCACCAGCCGCCACCCACCACCAGCCGCCACCTGCCACCACCCACCACCAGCCGCCACCCGCCGCCACCCGCCGCCACCCGCCACCACCCACCACCAGCCGCCACCCGCCACCACCCACCACCAGCCGCCACCCGCCACCAGCCACCGCCACCCACCACCGCCACTCACCACCCGCCGCCACCACCCACCACCAGCCGCCACCCGCCACCACCCACCACCAGCCGCCACCCGCCACCACCACCCACCACCACCGCCGCCACCACCCATCACCGCCGTCGCCACCACCACCCACCACCACCGCCGCCGCCACCACCCATCACCGCCGCCGCCGCCACCACCCACCACAGCCGCCGCCGACACCACCGCCACCACCCACCACAGCCGGCACCACCACCCACCACCACCACCACCACCCACCACCGCCGCCACCACCAGCCGCCACAAGCCGCCACCGCCCGCCACCGCCCGCCACCAGCCGCCATCACCACCACCACCAGCCGCCATCACCGCCACCAGCTGCCACCTCCACCAGCCGCCACCACCACCACCACCAGCCGCCATCACCGCCACCAGCTGCCACCACCACCAGCCGCCACCACCGCCACCACCACCTGCCACCACCACCCACCACCACCCGCCGCCACCACCCACCACCACCAGCCGCCGCCGCCACCCACCACCCGCCGCCGCCGCCACCACCACCCACCACCACCGCCGCCACCACCCACCACCACCAGCCGCCGCCGCCACCACCACCACCACCGCCGCCACCACCAGCCGCCGCCGCCGCCACCACCACCCACCACCACCGCCGCCACCACCCACCACCGCCAGCCGCCACCACTCATCACAGACCCCGCCACCGCCCGCCAGACACAGCCGCCAGTGTCCGCCACCGCCGCCACTGTCCGCCACCGCCGCCACTGTCCGCCACCGCCGCCATTGTCCGCCACCGCCGTCACTGTCCGCCACCGCCGCCACTGTCCGCCACCGCCACCACTGTCCGCCCGCCGCCACCACTGTCCGCCCGCCGCCACCACTGTCCGCCCGCCGCCACCACTGTCCGCCCGCCGCCTCCACTGTCCGCCCGCCGCCTCCACTGTCCGCCCGCCGCCTCCACTGTCCGCCCGCCGCCTCCACTGTCCGCCCGCCGCCGCCACTGTCCGCCCGCCGCCGCCACTGTCCGCCCGCCGCAGCCACTGTCCGCCCGCCGCCGCCACTGTCCGCCCGCCGCCTCCACTGTCCGCCCGCCGCCTCTACTGTCCGCCCGCCGCCTCCACTGTCCGCCCGCCGCCTCCACTGTCCGCCCGCCGCCTCCACTGTCCGCCCGCCGCCTCCACTGTCCGCCCGCCGCCGCCACTGTTCGCCCGCCGCCGCCACTGTCCGCCCGCCGCCGCCACTGTCCGCCCGCCGCCGCCACTGTCCGCCCGCCGCCACTGTCCACCACCGCCGCCACGGTCCGCCCGCCGCCACTATCCGCCACAGCCGCCACTGTCCGCCCGCCGCCACTGTCCTCCCGCCGCCACTGTCCGCCCGCCGCCGCCCTGTCCGCCCGCCGCCACCGCCGCCACTGTCCGCCCGCCGCCACTGTCCGCCCGCCGCCACTATCCGCCACCGTCGCCACTGTCCGCCCGACGCCACTGTCCGCCCGCCGCCACTGTCCGCCCGCCGCCACTGTCCTCCCGCCGCCACTGTCCGCCTGCCGCCGCCCTGTCCGCCCGCCGCCACTATCCGCCACCGCCGCCACTGTCCGCCCGCCGCCACTGTCCGCCCGCCGCCACTATCCGCCACCGCCGCCACTGTCCGCCCGACGCCACTGTCCGCCCGCCGCCACTGTCCGCCCGCCGCCACTGTCCGCCCGCCGCCACTGTCCGCCCGCCGCCACTGTCCGCCCGCCGCCACTGTCCGCCACCGCCGCCACTGTCCGCCACCGCCGCCACTGTCCGCCCGCCGCCACTGTCCGCCACCGCCGCTACTGTCCGCCCGCCGCCACTGTCCGCCCGCCGCCGCCACTGTCCGCCCGCCGCCACTGTCCGCCCGCCGCCACTATCCGCCACCGCCGCCACTGTCCGCCACAGCCGCCACTCTCTGCCGTACAGCCTCCCCTCTCTCCGTTAGTAAATAATTATAATTGTTAGTAAATAATAAAAGAAATATAAATTATTAGATTTTTTTTACCCTTAAATTGGTTTTAATATTTAAATTGAAAATAATAATATAATATAAAATATAATAAAAATAATATAATATAAAATATAATTTAATTTCAAGAAATTTAACTTTAAACACAAAGATGTAAAAAGGGTTCAGATTATTGGCTCAAACCTCTCATAAGAGATTCATATTGGTATATGAATGGATTATGAATGACTCATGTTAGGAGTGTAAAGTTGCCACAACATCTCAAATTAGTGTTAGATACATATGTCTTGGTAATAAGTTTTGGAAACCTATTTAAGTCCACACACAATATCGTATCTGATACAATAAAACAAACGTTTCCAATACTTTCAAATACTTTCCAGATATGTTGTGGCAACCTAAAATTGTTTGCTGGGTGATGTAATCAACTTTAGAACACTTTCAGACCAGGAGACTCGAACCCTAGCCAGCACAGAAGCCTTCCAGCAACTGGCATAACAGGTACGCCTTAACCCGCTCCACCACCTGCTCAGACCCTTAAAAGAGATGGTAATTTCGGAGTATTTATATACTCCAAAGATCACCACCTCCCAAGAGCACTAGAGCAAGTGAGGGGTCATTTATACGTTCTTTTCATCAAGTCCCTGTTAATATGGGAGAACACTGTGTCTATGCTTAAGGCACAACTCTCCTAAACATGAGAGTGATGTATACAACTTTAGAACACTTTCCCACCAGGAGACTCGAACCCTAGCCAGCACAGAAGCCTTCCAGCAACTGGCATAACAGGTACGCCTTAACCCTCTCCACCACCTGCTCAGACCCTTAAAAGAGATGGTAATTTCGGATTATTTATATACTCCAAAGATCACCACCTCCCAAGAGCACTA
Organism: Procambarus clarkii; assembly: GCF_040958095.1. NCBI lineage: Eukaryota > Metazoa > Arthropoda > Malacostraca > Decapoda > Cambaridae > Procambarus > Procambarus clarkii. The sequence goes on from NC_091232.1 coordinate 20,547,054, forward strand.
GAGCAAGTGAGGGGTCATTTATACGTTCTTTTCATCAAGTCCCTGTTAATATGGGAGAACACTGTGTCTATGCTTAAGGCACAACTCTCCTAAACACGAGAGTGAAGTATACAACTTTAGAACACTTTCCCACCAGGAGACTCGAACCCTAGCCAGCACAGAAGCCTTCCAGCAACTAGCATAACAGGTACGCCTTAACCCGCTCCACCACCTGCTCAGACCCTTAAAAGAGATGGTAATTTCGGAGTATTTATATACTCCAAAGATCACCACCTCCCAAGAGCACTAGAGCAAGTGAGGGGTCATTTATACGTTCTTTTCATCAAGTCCCTGTTAATATGGGAGAACACTGTGTCTATGCTTAAGGCACAACTCTCCTAAACACGAGAGTGATGTAAACAACTTTAGAACACTTTCAGACCAGGAGACTCGAACCCTAGCCAGCACAGAAGCCTTCCAGCAACTGGCATAACAGGTACGCCTTAACCCGCTCCACCACCTGCTCAGACCCTTAAAAGAGATGGTAATTTCGGAGTATTTATATACTCCAAAGATCACCACCTCCCAAGAGCACTAGAGCAAGTGAGGGGTCATTTATACGTTCTTTTCATCAAGTCCCTGTTAATATTGGAGAACACTGTGTCTATGCTTAAGGCACAACTCTCCTAAACACGAGAGTGAAGTATACAACTTTAGAACACTTTCCCACCAGGAGACTCGAACCCTAGCCAGCACAGAAGCCTTCCAGCAACTGGCATAACAGGTACGCCTTAACCCGCTCCACCACCTGCTCAGACCCTTAAAAGAGATGGTAATTTCGGAGTATTTATATACTCCAAAGATCACCACCTCCCAAGAGCACTAGAGCAAGTGAGGGGTCATTTATACGTTCTTTTCATCAAGTCCCTGTTAATATGGGAGAACACTGTGTCTATGCTTAAGGCACAACTCTCCTAAACATGAGAGTGATGTATACAACTTTAGAACACTTTCCCACCAGGAGACTCGAACCCTAGCCAGCACAGAAGCCTTCCAGCAACTGGCATAACAGGTACGCCTTAACCCTCTCCACCACCTGCTCAGACCCTTAAAAGAGATGGTAATTTCGGATTATTTATATACTCCAAAGATCACCACCTCCCAAGAGCACTAGAGCAAGTGAGGGGTCATTTATACGTTCTTTTCATCAAGTCCCTGTTAATATGGGAGAACACTGTGTCTATGCTTAAGGCACAACTCTCCTAAACACGAGAGTGAAGTATACAACTTTAGAACACTTTCCCACCAGGAGACTCGAACCCTAGCCAGCACAGAAGCCTTCCAGCAACTGGCATAACAGGTACGCCTTAACCCGCTCCACCACCTGCTCAGACCCTTAAAAGAGATGGTAATTTCGGAGTATTTATATACTCCAAAGATCACCACCTCCCAAGAGCACTAGAGCAAGTGAGGGGTCATTTAAACGTTCTTTTCATCAAGTCCCTGTTAATATGGGAGAACACTGTGTCTATGCTTAAGGCACAACTCTCCTAAACACGAGAGTGATGTAAACAACTTTAGAACACTTTCAGACCAGGAGACTCGAACCCTAGCCAGCACAGAAGCCTTCCAGCAACTGGCATAACAGGTACGCCTTAACCCGCTCCACCACCTGCTCAGACCCTTAAAAGAGATGGTAATTTCGGAGTATTTATATACTCCAAAGATCACCACCTCCCAAGAGCACTAGAGCAAGTGAGGGGTCATTTATACGTTCTTTTCATCAAGTCCCTGTTAATATGGGAGAACACTGTGTCTATGCTTAAGGCACAACTCTCCTAAACACAAGAGTGAAGTATACAACTTTAAAACACTTTCCCACCAGGAGACTCGAACCCTAGCCAGCACAGAAGCCTTCCAGCAACTGGCATAACAGGTACGCCTTAACCCGCTCCAGCACCTGCTCAGACCCTTAAAAGAGATGGTAATTTTGGAGTATTTATATACTCCAAAGATCACCACCTCCCAAGAGCACTAGAGCAAGTGAGGGGTCATTTATACGTTCTTTTCATCAAGTCCCTGTTAATATGGGAGAACACTGTGTCTATGCTTAAGGCACAACTCTCCTAAACACAAGAGTGAAGTATACAACTTTAGAACACTTTCCCACCAGGAGACTCGAACCCTAGCCAGCACAGAAGCCTTCCAGCATCTGGCATAACAGGTACGCCTTAACCCGCTCCACCACCTGCTCAGACCCTTAAAAGAGATGGTAATTTTGGAGTATTTATATACTCCAAAGATCACCACCTCCCAAGAGCACTAGAGCAAGTGAGGGGTCATTTATACGTTCTTTTCATCAAGTCCCTGTTAATATGGGAGAACACTGTGTCTATGCTTAAGGCACAACTCTCCTAAACACAAGAGTGAAGTATACAACTTTAGAACACTTTCCCACCAGGAGACTCGAACCCTAGCCAGCACAGAAGCCTTCCAGCATCTGGCATAACAGGTACGCCTTAACCCGCTCCACCACCTGCTCAGACCCTTAAAAGAGATGGTAATTTCGGAGTATTTATATACTCCAAAGATCACCACCTCCCAAGAGCACTAGAGCAAGTGAGGGGTCATTTATACGTTCTTTTCATCAAGTCCCTGTTAATATGGGAGAACACTGTGTCTATGCTTAAGGCACAACTCTCCTAAACACGAGAGTGATGTAAACAACTTTAGAACACTTTCAGACCAGGAGACTCGAACCCTAGCCAGCACAGAAGCCTTCCAGCAACTGGCATAACAGGTACGCCTTAACCCGCTCCACCACCTGCTCAGACCCTTAAAAGAGATGGTAATTTCGGAGTATTTATATACTCCAAAGATCACCACCTCCCAAGAGCACTAGAGCAAGTGAGGGGTCATTTATACGTTCTTTTCATCAAGTCCCTGTTAATATTGGAGAACACTGTGTCTATGCTTAAGGCACAACTCTCCTAAACACGAGAGTGAAGTATACAACTTTAGAACACTTTCCCACCAGGAGACTCGAATCCTAGCCAGCACAGAAGCCTTCCAGCAACTGGCATAACAGGTACGCCTTAACCCGCTCCACCACCTGCTCAGACCCTTAAAAGAGATGGTAATTTCGGAGTATTTATATACTCCAAAGATCACCACCTCCCAAGAGCACTAGAGCAAGTGAGGGGTCATTTATTCGTTCTTTTCATCAAGTCCCTGTTAATATGGGAGAACACTGTGTCTATGCTTAAGGCACAACTCTCCTAAACACAAGAGTGAAGTATACAACTTTAAAACACTTTCCCACCAGGAGACTCGAACCCTAGCCAGCACAGAAGCCTTCCAGCAACTGGCATAACAGGTACGCCTTAACCCGCTCCAGCACCTGCTCAGACCCTTAAAAGAGATGGTAATTTTGGAGTATTTATATACTCTAAAGATCACCACCTCCCAAGAGCACTAGAGCAAGTGAGGGGTCATTTATACGTTCTTTTCAACAAGTCCCTGTTAATATGGGAGAACACTGTGTCTATGCTTAAGGCACAACTCTCCTAAACACGAGAGTGAAGTATATAACTTTAGAACACTTTCCCACCAGGAGACTCGAACCCTAGCCAACACAGAAGCCTTCTAGCAACTGGCATAACAGGTACGCCTTAACCCGCTCCAGCACCTGCTCAGACCCTTAAAAGAGATGGTAATTTCGGAGTATTTATATACTCCAAAGATCACCACCTCCCAAGAGCACTAGAACAAGTGAGGGGTCATTTATACGTTCTTTTCATCAAGTCCCTGTTAATATGGGAGAACACTGTGTCTATGCTTAAGGCACAACTCTCCTAAACACGAGAGTGAAGTATACAACTTTAGAACACTTTCCCACCAGGAGACTCGAACCCTAGCCAGCACAGAAGCCTTCCAGCAACTGGCATAACAGGTACGCCTTAACCCGCTCCACCACCTGCTCAGACCCTTAAAAGAGATGGTAATTTCGGAGTATTTATATACTCCAAAGATCACCACCTCCCAAGAGCACTAGAGCAAGTGAGGGGTCATTTATACGTTCTTTTCATCAAGTCCCTGTTAATATGGGAGAACACTGTGTCTATGCTTAAGGCACAACTCTCCTAAACACGAGAGTGAAGTATACAACTTTAGAACACTTTCCCACCAGGAGACTCGAACCCTAGCCAGCACAGAAGCCTTCCAGCAACTGGCATAACAGGTACGCCTTAACCCGCTCCACCACCTGCTCAGACCCTTAAAAGAGATGGTAATTTCGGAGTATTTATATACTCCAAAGATCACCACCTCCCAAGAGCACTAGTGCAAGTGAGGGGTCATTTATACGTTCTTTTCATCAAGTCCCTGTTAATATGGGAGAACACTGTGTCTATGCTTGAGGCAGAACTCTTCTAAACACGAGAGTGATGTATACAACTTTAGAACACTTTCCCACCAGGAGACTCGAACCCTAGCCAGCACAGAAGCCTTCCAGCAACTGGCATAACAGGTACGCCTTAACCCGCTCCACCACCTGCTCAGACCCTTAAAAGAGATGGTAATTTCATAGTATTTATATACTCCAAAGATCACCACCTCCCAAGAGCACTAGAGCAAGTGAGGGGTCATTTATACGTTCTTTTCATCAAGTCTGTGTTAATATGGGAGAACACTGTGTCTATGCTTAAGGCACAACTCTCCTAAACACAAGAGTGAAGTATACAACTTTAAAACACTTTCCCACCAGGAGACTCGAACCCTAGCCAGCACAGAAGCCTTCCAGCAACTGGCATAACAGGTACGCCTTAACCCGCTCCAGCACCTGCTCAGACCCTTAAAAGAGATGGTAATTTTGGAGTATTTATATACTCCAAAGATCACCACCTCCCAAGAGCACTAGAGCAAGTGAGGGGTCATTTATACGTTCTTTTCATCAAGTCCCTGTTAATATGGGAGAACACTGTGTCTATGCTTAAGGCACAACTCTCCTAAACACAAGAGTGAAGTATACAACTTTAGAACACTTTCCCACCAGGAGACTCGAACCCTAGCCAGCACAGAAGCCTTCCAGCAACTTGCATAACAGGTACGCCTTAACCCGCTCCAGCACCTGCTCAGACCCTTAAAAGAGATGGTAATTTCGGAGTATTTATATACTCCAAAGATCACCACCTCCCAAGAGCACTAGAGCAAGTGAGGGGTCATTTATACGTTCTTTTCATCAAGTCCCTGGTAATATGGGAGAACACTGTGTCTATGCTTAAGGCACAACTCTCCTAAACACGAGAGTGAAGTATAAAACTTTAGAACACTTTCCCACCAGGAGACTCGAACCCTAGCCAGCACAGAAGCCTTCCAGCAACTGGCATAACAGGTACGCCTTAACCCGCTCCACCACCTGCTCAGACTCTTAAAAGAGATAGTAATTTCGGAGTATTTATATACTCCAAAGATCACCACCTCCCAAGAGCACTAGAGCAAGTGAGGGGTCATTTATACGTTCTTTTCATCAAGTCCCTGTTAATATGGGAGAACACTGTGTCTATGCTTAAGGCACAACTCTCCTAAACACGAGAGTGATGTATACAACTTTAGAACACTTTCAGACCAGGAGACTCGAACCCTAGCCAGCACAGAAGCCTTCCGGCAACTGGCATAACAGGTACGCCTTAACCCGCTCCACCACCTGCTCAGACCCTTAAAAGAGATGGTAATTTCGGAGTATTTATATACTCCAAAGATCACCACCTCCCAAGAGCACTAGAGCAAGTGAGGGGTCATTTATACGTTCTTTTCATCAAGTCCCTGTTAATATTGGAGAACACTGTGTCTATGCTTAAGGCACAACTCTCCTAAACACGAGAGTTAAGTATACAACTTTAGAACACTTTCCCACCAGGAGACTCGAACCCTAGCCAGCACAGAAGCCTTCCAGCAACTGGCATAACAGGTACGCCTTAACCCGCTCCACCACCTGCTCAGACCCTTAAAAGAGATGGTAATTTCGGAGTATTTATATTCTCCAAAGATCACCACCTCCCAAGAGCACTAGAGCAAGTGAGGGGTCATTTATACGTTCTTTTCATCAAGTCCCTGTTAATATGGGAGAACACTGTGTCTATGCTTAAGGCACAACTCTCCTAAACACAAGAGTGAAGTATACAACTTTAAAACACTTTCCCACCAGGAGACTCGAACCCTAGCCAGCACAGAAGCCTTCCAGCAACTGGTATAACAGGTACGCCTTAACCCGCTCCAGCACCTGCTCAGACCCTTAAAAGAGATGGTAATTTTGGAGTATTTATATACTCCAAAGATCACCACCTCCCAAGAGCACTAGAGCAAGTGAGGGGTCATTTATACGTTCTTTTCATCAAGTCCCTGTTAATATGGGAGAACACTGTGTCTATGCTTAAGGCACAACTCTCCTAAACACAAGAGTGAAGTATACAACTTTAGAACACTTTCCCACCAGGAGACTCGAACCCTAGCCAGCACAGAAGCCTTCCAGCATCTGGCATAACAGGTACGCCTTAACCCGCTCCACCACCTGCTCAGACCCTTAAAAGAGATGGTAATTTCGGAGTATTTATATACTCCAAAGATCACCACCTCCCAAGAGCACTAGAGCAAGTGAGGGGTCATTTATACGTTCTTTTCATCAAGTCCCTGTTAATATGGGAGAACACTGTGTCTATGCTTAAGGCACAACTCTCCTAAACACGAGAGTGATGTAAACAACTTTAGAACACTTTCAGACCGGGAGACTCGAACCCTAGCCAGCACAGAAGCCTTCCAGCAACTGGCATAACAGGTACGCCTTAACCCGCTCCACCACCTGCTCAGACCCTTAAAAGAGATGGTAATTTCGGAGTATTTATATACTCCAAAGATCACCACCTCCCAAGAGCACTAGAGCAAGTGAGGGGTCATTTATACGTTCTTTTCATCAAGTCCCTGTTAATATGGGAGAACACTGTGTCTATGCTTAAGGCACAACTCTCCTAAACACAAGAGTGAAGTATACAACTTTAAAACACTTTCCCACCAGGAGACTCGAACCCTAGCCAGCACAGAAGCCTTCCAGCAACTGGCATAACAGGTACGCCTTAACCCGCTCCAGCACCTGCTCAGACCCTTAAAAGAGATGGTAATTTTGGAGTATTTATATACTCCAAAGATCACCACCTCCCAAGAGCACTAGAGCAAGTGAGGGGTCATTTATACGTTCTTTTCAACAAGTCCCTGTTAATATGGGAGAACACTGTGTCTATGCTTAAGGCACAACTCTCCTAAACACAAGAGTGAAGTATACAACTTTAGAACACTTTCCCACCAGGAGACTCGAACCCTAGCCAGCACAGAAGCCTTCCAGCAACTTGCATAACAGGTACGCCTTAACCCGCTCCAGCACCTGCTCAGACCCTTAAAAGAGATGGTAATTTCGGAGTATTTATATACTCCAAAGATCACCACCTCCCAAGAGCACTAGAGCAAGTGAGGGGTCATTTATACGTTCTTTTCATCAAGTCCCTGTTAATATGGGAGAACACTGTGTCTATGCTTAAGGCACAACTCTCCTAAACACGAGAGTGAAGTATAAAACTTTAGAACACTTTCCCACCAGGAGACTCGAACCCTAGCCAGCACAGAAGCCTTCCAGCAACTGGCATAACAGGTACGCCTTAACCCGCTCCACCACCTGCTCAGACCCTTAAAAGAGATGGTAATTTCGGAGTATTTATATACTCCAAAGATCACCACCTCCCAAGAGCACTAGAGCAAGTGAGGGGTCATTTATACGTTCTTTTCATCAAGTCCCTGTTAATATGGGAGAACACTGTGTCTATGCTTAAGGCACAACTCTCCTAAACACGAGAGTGAAGTATACAACTTTAGAACACTTTCCCACCAGGAGACTCGAACCCTAGCCAACACAGAAGCCTTCTAGCAACTGGCATAACAGGTACGCCTTAACACGCTCCAGCACCTGCTCAGACCCTTAAAAGAGATGGTAATTTCGGAATATTTATATACTCCAAAGATCACCACCTCCCAAGAGCACTAGAACAAGTGAGGGGTCATTTATACGTTCTTTTCATCAAGTCCCTGTTAATATGGGAGAACACTGTGTCTATGCTTAAGGCACAACTCTCCTAAACACGAGAGTGAAGTATACAACTTTAGAATACTTTCCCACCAGGAGACTCGAACCCTAGCCAGCACAGAAGCCTTCCAGCAACTGGCATAACAGGTACGCCTTAACCCGCTCCACCACCTGCTCAGACCCTTAAAAGAGATGGTAATTTCGGAGTATTTATATACTCCAAAGATCACCACCTCCCAAGAGCACTAGAGCAAGTGAGGGGTCATTTATACGTTCTTTTCATCAAGTCCCTGTTAATATGGGAGAACACTGTGTCTATGCTTAAGGCACAACTCTCCTAAACACGAGAGTGAAGTATACAACTTTAGAACACTTTCCCACCAGGAGACTCGAACCCTAGCCAGCACAGAAGCCTTCCAGCAACTGGCATAACAGGTACGCCTTAACCCGCTCCACCACCTGCTCAGACCCTTAAAAGAGATGGTAATTTCGGAGTATTTATATACTCCAAAGATCACCACCTCCCAAGAGCACTAGAGCAAGTGAGGGGTCATTTATACGTTCTTTTCATCAAGTCCCTGTTAATATGGGAGAACACTGTGTCTATGCTTGAGGCAGAACTCTCCTAAACACGAGAGTGATGTATACAACTTTAGAACACTTTCCCACCAGGAGACTCGAACCCTAGCCAGCACAGAAGCCTTCCAGCAACTGGCATAACAGGTACGCCTTAACCCGCTCCACCACCTGCTCAGACCCTTAAAAGAGATGGTAATTTCGGAGTATTTATATACTCCAAAGATCACCACCTCCCAAGAGCACTAGAGCAAGTGAGGGGTCATTTATACGTTCTTTTCATCAAGTCCCTGTTAATATGTGAGAACACTGTGTCTATGCTTAAGGCACAACTCTCCTAAACACAAGAGTGAAGTATACAACTTTAGAACACTTTCCCACCAGGAGACTCGAACCCTAGCCAGCACAGAAGCATTCCAGCATCTGGCATAACAGGTACGCCTTAACCCGCTCCACCACCTGCTCAGACCCTTAAAAGAGATGGTAATTTCGGAGTATTTATATACTCCAAAGATCACCACCTCCCAAGAGCACTAGAGCAAGTGAGGGGTCATTTATACGTTCTTTTCATCAAGTCCCTGTTAATATGGGAGAACACTGTGTCTATGCTTAAGGCACAACTCTCCTAAACACAAGAGTGAAGTATACAACTTTAGAACAGTTTCCCACCAGGAGACTCGAACCCTAGCCAGCACAGAAGCCTTCCAGCAACTTGCATAACAGGTACGCCTTAACCCGCTCCACCACCTGCTCAGACCCTTAAAAGAGATGGTAATTTCGGAGTATTTATATACTCCAAAGATCACCACCTCCCAAGAGCACTAGAGCAAGTGAGGGGTCATTTATACGTTCTTTTCATCAAGTCCCTGGTAATATGGGAGAACACTGTGTCTATGCTTAAGGCACAACTCTCCTAAACACGAGAGTGAAGTATAAAACTTTAGAACACTTTCCCACCAGGAGACTCGAACCCTAGCCAGCACAGAAGCCTTCCAGCAACTGGCATAACAGGTACGCCTTAACCCACTCCACCACCTGCTCAGACCCTTAAAAGAGATAGTAATTTCGGAGTATTTATATACTCCAAAGATCACCACCTCCCAAGAGCACTAGAGCAAGTGAGGAGTCATTTATACGTTCTTTTCATCAAGTCCCTGTTAATATGGGAGAACACGTTGTCTATGCTTAAGGCACAACTCTCCTAAACACGAGAGTGATGTATACAACTTTAGAACACTTTCCCACCAGGAGACTCGAACCCTAGCCAGCACAGAAGCCTTCCAGCAACTGGCATAACAGGTACGCCTTAACCCGCTCCACCACCTGCTCAGACCCTTAAAAGAGATGGTAATTTCGGAGTATTTATATACTCCAAAGATCACCACCTCCCAAGAGCACTAGAGCAAGTAAGGGGTCATTTATACGTTCTTTTCATCAAGTCCCTGTTAATATGGGAGAACACTGTGTCTATGCTTAAGGCACAACTCTCCTAAACACGAGAGTGAAGTATACAACTTTAGAACACTTTCCCACCAGGAGACTCGAATCCTAGCCAGCACAGAAGCCTTCCAGCAACTGGCATAACAGGAACGCCTTAACCCGCTCCAGCACATGCTCAGACCCTTAAAAGAGATGGTAATTTCGGAGTATTTATATACTCCAAAGATCACCACCTCCCAAGAGCACTAGAGCAAGTGAGGGGTCATTTATACGTTCTTTTCATCAAGTCCCTGTTAATATGGGAGAACACTGTGTCTATGCTTAAGGCACAACTCTCCTAAACACGAGAGTGAAGTATACAACTTTAGAACACTTTCCCACCAGGAGACTCGAACCCTAGCCAGCAGCACAGAAGCCTTCCAGCAACTGGCATAACAGGTACGCCTTAACCCGCTCCACCACCTGCTCAGACCCTTAAAAGAGATGGTAATTTCGGAGTATTTATATACTCCAAAGATCACCACCTCCCAAGAGCACTAGAGCAAGTGAGGGGTCATTTATACGTTCTTTTCATCAAGTCCCTGTTAATATGGGAGAACACTGTGTCTATGCTTAAGGCACAACTCTCCTAAACACGAGAGTGAAGTATACAACTTTAGAACACTTTCCCACCAGGAGACTCGAACCCTAGCCAGCACAGAAGCCTTCCAGCAACTGGCATAACAGGTACGCCTTAACCCGCTCCACCACCTGCTCAGACCCTTAAAAGAGATGGTAATTTCGGAGTATTTATATTCTCCAAAGATCACCACCTCCCAAGAGCACTAGAGCAAGTGAGGGGTCATTTATACGTTCTTTTCATCAAGTCCCTGTTAATATGGGAGAACACTGTGTCTATGCTTAAGGCACAACTCTCCTAAACACGAGAGTGAAGTATACAACTTTAGAAAACTTTCCCACCAGGAGACTCGAACCCTAGCCAGCACAGAAGCCTTCCAGCAACTGGCATAACAGGTACGCCTTAACCCGCTCCACCACCTGCTCAGACCCTTAAAACAGATGGTAATTTCGGAGTATTTATATACTCCAAAGATCACCACCTCCCAAGAGCACTAGAGCAAGTAAGGGGTCATTTATACGTTCTTTTCATCAAGTCCCTGTTAATATGGGAGAACACTGTGTCTATGCTTAAGGCACAACTCTCCTAAACACGAGAGTGAAGTTTACAACTTTAGAACACTTTCCCACCAGGAGACTCGAACCCTAGCCAGCACAGAAGCCTTCCAGCAACTGGCATAACAGGTACGCCTTAACCCGCTCCAGCACCTGCTCAGACCCTTAAAAGAGATGGTAATTTCGGAGTATTTATATACTCCAAAGATCACCACCTCCCAAGAGCACTAGAGCAAGTGAGGGGTCATTTATACATTCTTTTCATCAAGTCCCTGTTAATATGGGAGAACACTGTGTCTATGCTTAAGGCACAACTCTCCTAAACACGAGAGTGAAGTATACAACTTTAGAACACTTTCCCACCAGGAGACTCGAACCCTAGCCAGCACAGAAGCCTTCCAGCAACTGGCATAACAGGTACGCCTTAACCCGCTCCACCACCTGCTCAGACCCTTAAAAGAGATGGTAATTTCGGAGTATTTATATACTCCAAAGATCACCACCTCCCAAGAGCACTAGAGCAAGTGAGGGGTCATTTATACGTTCTTTTCATCAAGTCCCTGTTAATATGGGAGAACACTGTGTCTATGCTTAAGGCACAACTCTCCTAAACACGAGAGTGAAGTATACAACTTTAGAAAACTTTCCCACCAGGAGACTCGAACCCAAGCCAGCACAGAAGCCTTCCAGCAACTGGCATAACAGGTACGCCTTAACCCGCTCCACCACCTGCTCAGACCCTTAAAAGAGATGGTAATTTCGGAGTATTTATATACTCCAAAGATCACCACCTCCCAAGAGCACTAGAGCAAGTAAGGGGTCATTTATACGTTATTTTCATCAAGTCCCTGTTAATATGGGAGAACACTGTGTCTATGCTTAAGGCACAACTCTCTTAAACACGAGAGTGAAGTATACAACTTTAGAACACTTTCCCACCAGGAGACTCGAACCCTAGCCAGCACAGAAGCCTTCCAGCAACTGGCATAACAGGTACGCCTTAACCCGCTCCACCACCTGCTCAGACCCTTAAAAGAGATGGTAATTTCGGAGTATTTATATACTCCAAAGATCACCACCTCCCAAGAGCACTAGAGCAAGTGAGGGGTCATTTATACATTCTTTTCATCAAGTCCCTGTTAATATGGGAGAACACTGTGTCTATGCTTAAGGCACAACTCTCCTAAACACGAGAGTGAAGTATACAACTTTAGAACACTTTCCCACCAGGAGACTCGAATCCTAGCCAGCACAGAAGCCTTCCAGCAACTGGCATAACAGGAACGCCTTAACCCGCTCCAGCACCTGCTCAGACCCTTAAAAGAGATGGTAATTTCGGAGTATTTATATACTCCAAAGATCACCACCTCCCAAGAGCACTAGAGCAAGTGAGGGGTCATTTATACGTTCTTTTCATCAAGTCCCTGATAATATGGGAGAACACTGTGTCTATGCTTAAGGCACAACTCTCCTAAACACGAGAGTGAAGTATACAACTTTAGAACACTTTCCCA
>NC_091232.1:20560360-20597323 GCF_040958095.1 Procambarus clarkii
GTTATGCCAGTTGCTGGAAGGCTTCTGTGCTGGCTAGGGTTCGAGTCTCCTGGTGGGAAAGTGTTCTAAAGTTGTATACTTCACTCTTGTGTTTAGGAGAGTTGTGCCTTAAGCATAGACACAGTGTTCTCCCATATTAACAGGGACTTGATGAAAAGAACGTATAAATGACCCCTCACTTGCTCTAGTGCTCTTGGGAGGTGGTGATCTTTGGAGTATATAAATACTCCGAAATTACCATCTCTTTTAAGGGTCTGAGCAGGTGGCTGGAGCGGGTTAAGGCGTACCTGTTATGCCAGTTGCTGGAAGGCTTCTGTGCTGGCTAGGGTTCGAGTCTCCTGGTGGGAAAGTGTTCTAAAGTTGTATACTTCACTCTCGTGTTTAGGAGAGTTGTGCCTTAAGCATAGACACAGTGTTCTCCCATATTAACAGGGACTTGATGAAAAGAACGTATAAATGACCCCTCACTTGCTCTAGTGCTCTTGGGAGGTGGTGATCTTTGGAGTATATAAATACTCCGAAATTACCATCTCTTTTAAGGGTCTGAGCAGGTGGTGGAGCGGGTTAAGGACGTACCTGTTATGCCAGTTGCTGGAAGGCTTCTGTGCTGGCTAGGGTTCGAGTCTCCTGGTGGGAAAGTGTTCTAAAGTTGTATACTTCACTCTCGTGTTTAGGAGAGTTGTGCCTTAAGCATAGACACAGTGTTCTCCCATATTAACAGGGACTTGATGAAAAGAACGTATAAATGACCCCTCACTTGCTCTAGTGCTCTTGGGAGGTGGTGATCTTTGGAGTATATAAATACTCCGAAATTACCATCTCTTTTAAGGGTCTGAGCAGGTGGTGGAGCGGGTTAAGGCGTACCTGTTATGCCAGTTGCTGGAAGGCTTCTGTGCTGGCTAGGGTTCGAGTCTCCTGGTGGGAAAGTGTTCTAAAGTTGTATACTTCACTCTCGTGTTTAGGAGAGTTGTGCCTTAAGCATAGACACAGTGTTCTCCCATATTAACAGGGACTTGATGAAAAGAACGTATAAATGACCCCTCACTTGCTCTAGTGCTCTTGGGAGGTGGTGATCTTTGGAGTATATAAATACTCCGAAATTACCATCTCTTTTAAGGGTCTGAGCAGGTGGTGGAGCGGGTTAAGGCGTACCTGTTATGCCAGTTGCTGGAAGGCTTCTGTGCTGGCTAGGGTTCGAGTCTCCTGGTGGGAAAGTGTTCTAAAGTTGTATACATTCACTCTCGTGTTTAGGAGAGTTGTGCCTTAAGCATAGACACAGTGTTCTCCCATATTAACAGGGACTTGATGAAAGAACGTATAAATGACCCCTCACTTGCTCTAGTGCTCTTGGGAGGTGGTGATCTTTGGAGTATATAAATACTCCGAAATTACCATCTCTTTTAAGGGTCTGAGCAGGTGGTGGAGCGGGTTAAGGCGTACCTGTTATGCCAGTTGCTGGAAGGCTTCTGTGCTGGCTAGGGTTCGAGTCTCCTGGTGGGAAAGTGTTCTAAAGTTGTATACTTCACTCTCGTGTTTAGGAGAGTTGTGCCTTAAGCATAGACACAGTGTTCTCCCATATTAACAGGGACTTGATGAAAAGAACGTATAAATGACCCCTCACTTGCTCTAGTGCTCTTGGGAGGTGGTGATCTTTGGAGTATATAAATACTCCGAAATTACCATCTCTTTTAAGGGTCTGAGCAGGTGGTGGAGCGGGTTAAGGCGTACCTGTTATGCCAGTTGCTGGAAGGCTTCTGTGCTGGCTAGGGTTCGAGTCTCCTGGTGGGAAAGTGTTCTAAAGTTGTATACTTCACTCTCGTGTTTAGGAGAGTTGTGCCTTAAGCATAGACACAGTGTTCTCCCATATTAACAGGGACTTGATGAAAAGAACGTATAAATGACCCCTCACTTGCTCTAGTGCTCTTGGGAGGTGGTGATCTTTGGAGTATATAAATACTCCGAAATTACCATCTCTTTTAAGGGTCTGAGCAGGTGGTGGAGCGGGTTAAGGCGTACCTGTTATGCCAGTTGCTGGAAGGCTTCTGTGCTGGCTAGGGTTCGAGTCTCCTGGTGGGAAAGTGTTCTAAAGTTGTATACTCACTCTCCTGTTTAGGAGAGTTGTGCCTTAAGCATAGACACAGTGTTCTCCCATATTAACAGGGACTTGATGAAAAGAACGTATAAATGACCCCTCACTTGCTCTAGTGCTCTTGGGAGGTGGTGATCTTTGGAGTATATAAATACTCCGAAATTACCATCTCTTTTAAGGGTCTGAGCAGGTGGTGGAGCGGGTTAAGGCGTACCTGTTATGCCAGTTGCTGGAAGGCTTCTGTGCTGGCTAGGGTTCGAGTCTCCTGGTGGGAAAGTGTTCTAAAGTTGTATACATTCACTCTCGTGTTTAGGAGAGTTGGTGCCTTAAGCATAGACACAGTGTTCTCCCATATTAACAGGGACTTGATGAAAAGAACGTATAAATGACCCCTCACTTGCTCTAGTGCTCTTGGGAGGTGGTGATCTTTGGAGTATATAAATACTCCGAAATTACCTATCTCTTTTAAGGGTCTGAGCAGGTGGTGGAGCGGGTTAAGGCGTACCTGTTATGCCAGTTGCTGGAAGGCTTCTGTGCTGGCTAGGGTTCGAGTCTCCTGGTGGGAAAGTGTTCTAAAGTTGTATACTTCACTCTCGTGTTTAGGAGAGTTGTGCCTTAAGCATAGACACAGTGTTCTCCCATATTAACAGGGACTTGATGAAAAGAACGTATAAATGACCCCTCACTTGCTCTAGTGCTCTTGGGAGGTGGTGATCTTTGGAGTATATAAATACTCCGAAATTACCATCTCTTTTAAGGGTCTGAGCAGGTGCTGGAGCGGGTTAAGGCGTACCTGTTATGCCAGTTGCTGGAAGGCTTCTGTGCTGGCTAGGGTTCGAGTCTCCTGGTGGGAAAGTGTTCTAAAGTTGTATACTTCACTCTCGTGTTTAGGAGAGTTGTGCCTTAAGCATAGACACAGTGTTCTCCCATATTAACAGGGACTTGATGAAAAGAACGTATAAATGACCCCTCACTTGCTCTAGTGCTCTTGGGAGGTGGTGATCTTTGGAGTATATAAATACTCCGAAATTACCATCTCTTTTAAGGGTCTGAGCAGGTGGTGGAGCGGGTTAAGACGTACCTGTTATGCCAGTTGCTGGAAGGCTTCTGTGCTGGCTAGGGTTCGAGTCTCCTGGTGGGAAAGTGTTCTAAAGTTGTATACTTCACTCTCGTGTTTAGGAGAGTTGTGCCTTAAGCATAGACACAGTGTTCTCCCATATTAACAGGGACTTGATGAAAAGAACGTATAAATGACCCCTCACTTGCTCTAGTGCTCTTGGGAGGTGGTGATCTTTGGAGTAAATAAATACTCCGAAATTACTATCTCTTTTAAGGGTCTGAGCAGGTGGTGGAGCGGGTTAAGGCGTACCTGTTATGCCAGTTGCTGGAAGGCTTCTGTGCTGGCTAGGGTTCGAGTCTCCTGGTGGGAAAGTGTTCTAAAGTTGTATACTTCACTCTCGTGTTTAGGAGAGTTGTGCCTTAAGCATAGACACAGTGTTCTCCCATATTAACAGGGACTTGATGAAAAGAACGTATAAATGACCCCTCACTTGCTCTAGTGCTCTTGGGAGGTGGTGATCTTTGGAGTATATAAATACTCCGAAATTACCATCTCTTTTAAGGGTCTGAGCAGGTGCTGGAGCGGGTTAAGGCGTACCTGTTATGCCAGTTGCTGGAAGGCTTCTGTACTGGCTAGGGTTCGAGTCTCCTGGTGGGAAAGTGTTCTAAAGTTGTATACTTCACTCTTGTGTTTAGGAGAGTTGTGCCTTAAGCATAGACACAGTGTTCTCCCATATTAACAGGGACTTGATGAAAAGAACGTATAAATGACCCCTCACTTGCTCTAGTGCTCTTGGGAGGTGGTGATCTTTGGAGTATATAAATACTCCGAAATTACCATCTCTTTTAAGGGTCTGAGCAGGTGGTGGAGCGGGTTAAGACGTACCTGTTATGCCAGTTGCTGGAAGGCTTCTGTGCTGGCTAGGGTTCGAGTCTCCTGGTGGGAAAGTGTTCTAAAGTTGTATACTTCACTCTCGTGTTTAGGAGAGTTGTGCCTTAAGCATAGACACAGTGTTCTCCCATATTAACAGGGACTTGATGAAAAGAACGTATAAATGACCCCTCACTTGCTCTAGTGCTCTTGGGAGGTGGTGATCTTTGGAGTATATAATTACTCCGAAATTACCATCTCTTTTAAGGGTCTGAGCAGGTGGTGGAGCGGGTTAAGACGTACCTGTTATGCCAGTTGCTGGAAGGCTTCTGTGCTGGCTAGGGTTCGAGTCTCCTGGTGGGAAAGTGTTCTAAAGTTGTATACTTCACTCTCGTGTTTAGGAGAGTTGTGCCTTAAGCATAGACACAGTGTTCTCCCATATTAACAGGGACTTGATGAAAAGAACGTATAAATGACCCCTCACTTGCTCTAGTGCTCTTGGGAGGTGGTGATCTTTGGAGTATATAAATACTCCGAAATTACCATCTCTTTTAAGGGTCTGAGCAGGTGGTGGAGCGGGTTAAGGCGTACCTGTTATGCCAGTTGCTGGAAGGCTTCTGTGCTGGCTAGGGTTCGAGTCTCCTGGTGGGAAAGTGTTCTAAAGTTGTATACATCACTCTCGTGTTTAGGAGAGTTGTGCCTTAAGCATAGACACAGTGTTCTCCCATATTAACAGGGACTTGACGAAAAGAACGAATAAATGACCCCTCACTTGCTCTAGTGCTCTTGGGAGGTGGTGATCTTTGGAGTATATAAATACTCCGAAATTACCATCTCTTTTAAGGGTCTGAGCAGGTGGTGGAGCGGGTTAAGGCGTACCTGTTATGCCAGTTGCTGGAAGGCTTCTGTGCTGGCTAGGGTTCGAGTCTCCTGGTGGGAAAGTGTTCTAAAGTTGTATACTTCACTCTCGTGTTTAGGAGAGTTGTGCCTTAAGCATAGACACAGTGTTCTCCCCATATTAACAGGGACTTGATGAAAAGAACGTATAAATGACCCCTCACTTGCTCTAGTGCTCTTGGGAGGTGGTGATCTTTGGAGTATATAAATACCCGAAATTACCATCTCTTTTAAGGGTCTGAGCAGGTGGTGGAGCGGGTTAAGGCGTACCTGTTATGCCAGTTGCTGGAAGGCTTCTGTGCTGGCTAGGGTTCGAGTCTCCTGGTGGGAAAGTGTTCTAAAGTTGTATACTTCACTCTCGTGTTTAGGAGAGTTGTGCCTTAAGCATAGACACAGTGTTCTCCCATATTAACAGGGACTTGATGAAAAGAACGTATAAATGACCCCTCACTTGCTCTAGTGCTCTTGGGAGGTGGTGATCTTTGGAGTATATAAATACTCCGAAATTACCATCTCTTTTAAGGGTCTGAGCAGGTGGTGGAGCGGGTTAAGGCGTACCTGTTATGCCAGTTGCTGGAAGGCTTCTGTGCTGGCTAGGGTTCGAGTCTCCTGGTGGGAAAGTGTTCTAAAGTTGTATACATCACTCTCGTGTTTAGGAGAGTTGTGCCTTAAGCATAGACACAGTGTTCTCCCATATTAACAGGGACTTGATGAAAAGAACGTATAAATGACCCCTCACTTGCTCTAGTGCTCTTGGGAGGTGGTGATCTTTGGAGTATATAAATACTCCGAAATTACCTTCTCTTTTAAGGGTCTGAGCAGGTGGTGGAGCGGGTTAAGGCGTACCTGTTATGCCAGTTGCTGGAAGGCTTCTGTGCTGGCTAGGGTTCGAGTCTCCTGGTGGGAAAGTGTTCTAAAGTTGTATACTTCACTCTCGTGTTTAGGAGAGTTGTGCCTTAAGCATAGACACAGTGTTCTCCCATATTAACAGGGACTTGATGAAACGAACGGATAAATGACCCCTCACTTGCTCTAGTTCTCTTGGGAGGTGGTGATCTTTGGAGTATATAAATACTCCGAAATTACCATCTCTTTTAAGGGTCTGAGCAGGTGGTGGAGCGGGTTAAGGCGTACCTGTATTGCCAGTTGCTGGAAGGCTTCTGTGCTGCTGCCTAGGTTTCGAGTCTCCTGGTGGGAAAGTGTTCTAAAGTTGTATACTTCACTCTCGTGTTTAGGAGAGTTGTGCCTTAAGCATAGACACAGTGTTTTCCCATATTAACAGGGACTTGATGAAAAGAACGTATAAATGACCCCTCACTTGCTCTAGTGCTCTTGGGAGGTGGTGATCTTTGGAGTATATAAATACCCCGAAATTACCATCTCTTTTAAGGGTCTGAGCAGGTGGTGGAGCGGGTTAAGGCGTACCTGTTATGTCAGTTGCTGGAAGGCTTCTGTGCTGGCTAGGGTTCGAGTCTCCAGGTGGGAAAGTGTTCTAAAGTTCTATACTTCACTCTCGTGTTTAGGAGAGTTGTGCCTTAAGCATAGACACAGTGTTCTCCCATATTAACAGGGACTTGATGAAAAGAACGTATAAATGACCCCTCACTTGCTCTAGTGCTCTTGGGAGGTGGTGATCTTTGGAGTATATAAATACTCCGAAATTACCATCTCTTTTAAGGGTCTGAGCAGGTGGTGGAGCGGGTTAAGGCGTACCTGTTATGCCAGTTGCTGGAAGGCTTCTGTGCTGGCTAGGGTTCGAGTCTCCTGGTGGGAAAGTGTTCTAAAGTTGTATACATCACTCTCGTGTTTAGGAGAGTTGTGCCTTAAGCATAGACACAGTGTTCTCCCATATTAACAGGGACTTGATGAAAAGAACGTATAAATGACCCCTCACTTGCTCTAGTGCTCTTGGGAGGTGGTGATCTTTGGAGTATATAAATACTCCGAAATTACCATCTCTTTTAAGGGTCTGAGCAGGTGGTGGAGCGGGTTAAGGCTTACCTGTTATGCCAGTTGCTGGAAGGCTTCTGTGCTGGCTAGGGTTCGAGTCTCCTGGTGGGAAAGTGTTCTAAAGTTGTATACTTCACTCTCGTGTTTAGGAGAGTTGTGCCTTAAGCATAGACACAGTGTTCTCCCATATTAACAGGGACTTGATGAAAAGAACGTATAAATGACCCCTCACTTGCTCTAGTGCTCTTGGGAGGTGGTGATCTTTGGAGTATATAAATACTCCGAAATTACCATCTCTTTTAAGGGTCTGAGCAGGTGGTGGAGCGGGTTAAGGCGTACCTGTTATGCCAGTTGCTGGAAGGCTTCTGTGCTGGCTAGGGTTCGAGTCTCCTGGTGGGAAAGTGTTCTAAAGTTGTATACATTCACTCTCGTGTTTAGGAGAGTTGTGCCTTAAGCATAGACACAGTGTTCTCCCATATTAACAGGGACTTGATGAAAAGAACGTATAAATGACCCCTCACTTGCTCTAGTGCTCTTGGGAGGTGGTGATCTTTGGAGTATATAAATACTCCGAAATTACCATCTCTTTTAAGGGTCTGAGCAGGTGGTGGAGCGGGTTAAGGCGTACCTGTTATGCCAGTTGCTGGAAGGCTTCTGTGCTGGCTAGGGTTCGAGTCTCCTGGTGGGAAAGTGTTCTAAAGTTGTATACTTCACTCTCGTGTTTAGGAGAGTTGTGCCTTAAGCATAGACACAGTGTTCTCCCATATTAACAGGGACTTGATGAAAAGAACGTATAAATGACCCCTCACTTGCTCTAGTGCTCTTGGGAGGTGGTGATCTTTGGAGTATATAAATACTCCGAAATTACCATCTCTTTTAAGGGTCTGAGCAGGTGGTGGAGCGGGTTAAGGCGTACCTGTTATGCCAGTTGCTGGAAGGCTTCTGTGCTGCTGGCTAGGGTTCGAGTCTCCTGGTGGGAAAGTGTTCTAAAGTTGTATACTTCACTCTCGTGTTTAGGAGAGTTGTGCCTTAAGCATAGACACAGTGTTCTCCCATATTAACAGGGACTTGATGAAAAGAACGTATAAATGACCCCTCACTTGCTCTAGTGCTCTTGGGAGGTGGTGATCTTTGGAGTATATAAATACTCCGAAATTACCATCTCTTTTAAGGGTCTGAGCAGGTGGTGGAGCGGGTTAAG
Organism: Procambarus clarkii; assembly: GCF_040958095.1. Lineage (NCBI taxonomy): Eukaryota > Metazoa > Arthropoda > Malacostraca > Decapoda > Cambaridae > Procambarus > Procambarus clarkii. The sequence goes on from NC_091232.1 coordinate 20,568,428, forward strand.
GCGTACCTGTTATGCCAGTTGCTGGAAGGCTTCTGTGCTGCTGGCTAGGGTTCGAGTCTCCTGGTGGGAAAGTGTTCTAAAGTTGTATACTTCACTCTCGTGTTTAGGAGAGTTGTGCCTTAAGCATAGACACAGTGTTCTCCCATATTAACAGGGACTTGATGAAAAGAACGTATAAATGACCCCTCACTTGCTCTAGTGCTCTTGGGAGGTGGTGATCTTTGGAGTATATAAATACTCCGAAATTACCATCTCTTTTAAGGGTCTGAGCAGGTGGTGGAGCGGGTTAAGGCGTACCTGTTATGCCAGTTGCTGGAAGGCTTCTGTGCTGGCTAGGGTTCGAGTCTCCTGGTGGGAAAGTGTTCTAAAGTTGTATACTTCACTCTCGTGTTTAGGAGAGTTGTGCCTTAAGCATAGACACAGTGTTCTCCCATATTAACAGGGACTTGATGAAAAGAACGTATAAATGACCCCTCACTTGCTCTAGTGCTCTTGGGAGGTGGTGATCTTTGGAGTATATAAATACTCCGAAATTACCATCTCTTTTAAGGGTCTGAGCAGGTGGTGGAGCGGGTTAAGGCGTACCTGTTATGCCAGTTGCTGGAAGGCTTCTGTGCTGCTGCTAGGGTTCGAGTCTCCTGGTGGGAAAGTGTTCTAAAGTTGTATACTTCACTCTCGTGTTTAGGAGAGTTGTGCCTTAAGCATAGACACAGTGTTCTCCCATATTAACAGGGACTTGATGAAAAGAACGTATAAATGACCCCTCACTTGCTCTAGTGCTCTTGGGAGGTGGTGATCTTTGGAGTATATAAATACTCCGAAATTACCATCTCTTTTAAGGGTCTGAGCAGGTGGTGGAGCGGGTTAAGGCGTACCTGTTATGCCAGTTGCTGGAAGGCTTCTGTGCTGGCTAGGGTTCGAGTCTCCTGGTGGGAAAGTGTTCTAAAGTTGTATACATTCACTCTCGTGTTTAGGAGAGTTGTGCCTTAAGCATAGACACAGTGTTCTCCCATATTAACAGGGACTTGATGAAAAGAACGTATAAATGACCCCTCACTTGCTCTAGTGCTCTTGGGAGGTGGTGATCTTTGGAGTATATAAATACTCCGAAATTACCATCTCTTTTAAGGGTCTGAGCAGGTGGTGGAGCGGGTTAAGGCGTACCTGTTATGCCAGTTGCTGGAAGGCTTCTGTGCTGGCTAGGGTTCGAGTCTCCTGGTGGGAAAGTGTTCTAAAGTTGTATACATTCACTCTCGTGTTTAGGAGAGTTGTGCCTTAAGCATAGACACAGTAGTTCTCCCATATTAACAGGGACTTGATGAAAAGAACAGTATAAATGACCCCTCACTTGCTCTAGTGCTCTTGGGAGGAGGTGATCTTTGGAGTATATAAATACTCCGAAATTACCATCTCTTTTAGGGTCTGAGCAGGTGGTGGAGCGGGTTAAGGCGTACCTGTTATGCCAGTTGCTGGAAGGCTTCTGTGCTGGCTAGGGTTCGAGTCTCCTGGTGGGAAAGTGTTCTAAAGTTGTATACATCACTCTCGTGTTTAGGAGAGTTGTGCCTTAAGCATAGACACAGTGTTCTCCCATATTAACAGGGACTTGATGAAAAGAACGTATAAATGACCCCTCACTTGCTCTAGTGCTCTTGGGAGGTGGTGATCTTTGGAGTATATAAATACTCCGAAATTACCATCTCTTTTAAGGGTCTGAGCAGGTGGTGGAGCGGGTTAAGGCGTACCTGTTATGCCAGTTGCTGGAAGGCTTCTGTGCTGGCTAGGGTTCGAGTCTCCTGATGGGAAAGTGTTCTAAAGTTGTATACTTCACTCTCGTGTTTAGGAGAGTTGTGCCTTAAGCATAGACACAGTGTTCTCCCATATTAACAGGGACTTGATGAAAAGAACGTATAAATGACCCCTCACTTGCTCTAGTGCTTCTTGGGAGGTGGTGATCTTTGGAGTATATAAATACTCCGAAATTACCATCTCTTTTAAGGGTCTGAGCAGGTGGTGGAGCGGGTTAAGGCGTACCTGTTATGCCAGTTGCTGGAAGGCTTCTGTGCTGCTGGCTAGGGTTCGAGTCTCCTGGTGGGAAAGTGTTCTAAAGTTGTATACTTCACTCTCGTGTTTAGGAGAGTTGTGCCTTAAGCATAGACACAGTGTTCTCCCATATTAACAGGGACTTGATGAAAAGAACGTATAAATGACCCCTCACTTGCTCTAGTGCTCTTGGGAGGTGGTGATCTTTGGAGTATATAAATACTCCGAAATTACCATCTCTTTTAAGGGTCTGAGCAGGTGGTGGAGCGGGTTAAGGCGTACCTGTTATGCCAGTTGCTGGAAGGCTTCTGTGCTGCTGGCTAGGGTTCGAGTCTCCTGGTGGGAAAGTGTTCTAAAGTTGTATACTTCACTCTCGTGTTTAGGAGAGTTGTGCCTTAAGCATAGACACAGTGTTCTCCAATATTAACAGGGACTTGATGAAAAGAACGTATAAATGACCCCTCACTTGCTCTAGTGCTCTTGGGAGGTGGTGATCTTTGGAGTATATAAATACCCCGAAATTACCATCTCTTTTAAGGGTCTGAGCAGGTGGTGGAGCGGGTTAAGGCGTACCTGTTATGCCAGTTGCTGGAAGGCTTCTGTGCTGCTGGCTAGGGTTTCGAGTCTCCTGGTGGGAAAGTGTTCTAAAGTTGTATACTTCACTCTCGTGTTTAGGAGAGTTGTGCCTTAAGCATAGACACAGTGTTCTCCCATATTAACAGGGACTTGATGAAAAGAACGTATAAATGACCCCTCACTTGCTCTAGTGCTCTTGGGAGGTGGTGATCTTTGGAGTATATAAATACTCCTGAAATTACCATCTCTTTTAAGGGTCTGAGCAGGTGATGGAGCGGGTTAAGGCGTACCTGTTATGCCAGTTGCTGGAAGGCTTCTGTGCTGGCTAGGGTTCGAGTCTCCTGGTGGGAAAGTGTTCTAAAGTTGTATACATCACTCTCGTGTTTAGGAGAGTTGTGCCTTAAGCATAGACACAGTGTTCTCCCATATTAACAGGGACTTGATGAAAAGAACGTATAAATGACCCCTCACTTGCTCTGGTGCTCTTGGGAGGTGGTGATCTTTGGAGTATATAAATACTCCGAAATAACCATCTCTTTTAAGGGTCTGAGCAGGTGGTGGAGCGGGTTAAGGCGTACCTGTTATGCCAGTTGCTGGAAGGCTTCTGTGCTGGCTAGGGTTCGAGTCTCCTGGTGGGAAAGTGTTCTAAAGTTGTATACTTCACTCTCGTGTTTAGGAGAGTTGTGCCTTAAGCATAGACACAGTGTTCTCCCATATTAACAGGGACTTGATGAAAAGAACGTATAAATGACCCCTCACTTGCTCTAGTGCTCTTGGGAGGTGGTGATCTTTGGAGTATATAAATACTCCGAAATTACCATCTCTTTTAAGGGTCTGAGCAGGTGGTGGAGCGGGTTAAGGCGTACCTGTTATGCCAGTTGCTGGAAGGCTTCTGTGCTGGCTAGGGTTCGAGTCTCCTGGTGGGAAAGTGTTCTAAAGTTGTATACATCACTCTCGTGTTTAGGAGAGTTGTGCCTTAAGCATAGACACAGTATTCTCCCATATTAACAGGGACTTGATGAAAAGAACATATAAATGACCCCTCACTTGCTCTAGTGCTCTTGGGAGGTGGTGATCTTTGGAGTATATAAATACCCCGAAATTACCATCTCTTTTAAGGGTCTGAGCAGGTGGTGGAGCGGGTTAAGGCGTACCTGTTATGCCAGTTGCTGGAAGGCTTCTGTGTTGGCTAGGGTTCGAGTCTCCTGGTGGGAAAGTGTTCTAAAGTTGTATACATCACTCTCGTGTTTAGGAGAGTTGTGCCTTAAGCATAGACACAGTGTTCTCCCATATTAACAGGGACTTGATGAAAAGAACGTATAAATGACCCCTCACTTGCTCTAGTGCTCTTGGGAGGTGGTGATCTTTGGAGTATATAAATACTCCGAAATTACCATCTCTTTTAAGGGTCTGAGCAGGTGGTGGAGCGGGTTAAGGCGTACCTGTTATGCCAGTTGCTGGAAGGCTTCTGTGCTGGCTAGGGTTCGAGTCTCCTGATGGGAAAGTGTTCTAAAGTTGTATACTTCACTCTCGTGTTTAGGAGAGTTGTGCCTTAAGCATAGACACAGTGTTCTCCCATATTAACAGGGACTTGATGAAAAGAACGTATAAATGACCCCTCACTTGCTCTAGTGTTCTTGGGAGGTGGTGATCTTTGGAGTATATAAATACTCCGAAATTACCATCTCTTTTAAGGGTCTGAGCAGGTGGTGGAGCGGGTTAAGGCGTACCTGTTATGCCAGTTGCTGGAAGGCTTCTGTGCTGCTGGCTAGGTTTCGAGTCTCCTGGTGGGAAAGTGTTCTAAAGTTGTATACTTCACTCTCGTGTTTAGGAGAGTTGTGCCTTAAGCATAGACACAGTGTTCTCCCATATTAACAGGGACTTGTTGAAAAGAACGTATAAATGACCCCTCACTTGCTCTAGTGCTCTTGGGAGGTGGTGATCTTTGGAGTATATAAATACTCCGAAATTACCATCTCTTTTAAGGGTCTGAGCAGGTGGTGGAGCGGGTTAAGGCGTACCTGTTATGCCAGTTGCTGGAAGGCTTCTGTGCTGCTGGCTAGGGTTCGAGTCTCCTGGTGGGAAAGTGTTCTAAAGTTGTATACTTCACTCTCGTGTTTAGGAGAGTTGTGCCTTAAGCATAGACACAGTGTTCTCCAATATTAACAGGGACTTGATGAAAAGAACGTATAAATGACCCCTCACTTGCTCTAGTGCTCTTGGGAGGTGGTGATCTTTGGAGTATATAAATACCCCGAAATTACCATCTCTTTTAAGGGTCTGAGCAGGTGGTGGAGCGGGTTAAGGCGTACCTGTTATGCCAGTTGCTGGAAGGCTTCTGTGCTGGCTAGGGTTCGAGTCTCCTGGTGGGAAAGTGTTCTAAAGTTGTATACTTCACTCTCGTGTTTAGGAGAGTTGTGCCATAAGCATAGACACAGTGTTCTCCCATATTAACAGGGACTTGATGAAAAGAACGTATAAATGACCCCTCACTTGCTCTAGTGCTCTTGGGAGGTGGTGATCTTTGGAGTATATAAATACTCCGAAATTACCATCTCTTTTAAGGGTCTGAGCAGGTGGTGGAGCGGGTTAAGGCGTACCTGTTATGCCAGTTGCTGGAAGGCTTCTGTGCTGCTGGCTAGGTTTCGAGTCTCCTGGTGGGAAAGTGTTCTAAAGTTGTATACTTCACTCTCGTGTTTAGGAGAGTTGTGCCTTAAGCATAGACACAGTGTTCTCCCATATTAACAGGGACTTGATGAAAAGAACGTATAAATGACCCCTCACTTGCTCTAGTGCTCTTGGGAGGTGGTGATCTTTGGAGTATATAAATACTCTGAAATTACCATCTCTTTTAAGGGTCTGAGCAGGTGATGGAGCGGGTTAAGGCGTACCTGTTATGCCAGTTGCTGGAAGGCTTCTGTGCTGGCTAGGGTTCGAGTCTCCTGGTGGGAAAGTGTTCTAAAGTTGTATACATCACTCTCGTGTTTAGGAGAGTTGTGCCTTAAGCATAGACACAGTGTTCTCCCATATTAACAGGGACTTGATGAAAAGAACGTATAAATGACCCCTCACTTGCTCTGGTGCTCTTGGGAGGTGGTGATCTTTGGAGTATATAAATACTCCGAAATAACCATCTCTTTTAAGGGTCTGAGCAGGTGGTGGAGCGGGTTAAGGCGTACCTGTTATGCCAGTTGCTGGAAGGCTTCTGTGCTGGCTAGGGTTCGAGTCTCCTGGTGGGAAAGTGTTCTAAAGTTGTATACTTCACTCTCGTGTTTAGGAGAGTTGTGCCTTAAGCATAGACACAGTGTTCTCCCATATTAACAGGGACTTGATGAAAAGAACGTATAAATGACCCCTCACTTGCTCTAGTGCTCTTGGGAGGTGGTGATCTTTGGAGTATATAAATACTCCGAAATTACCATCTCTTTTAAGGGTCTGAGCAGGTGGTGGAGCGGGTTAAGGCGTACCTGTTATGCCAGTTGCTGGAAGGCTTCTGTGCTGGCTAGGGTTCGAGTCTCCTGGTGGGAAAGTGTTCTAAAGTTGTATACATCACTCTCGTGTTTAGGAGAGTTGTGCCTTAAGCATAGACACAGTGTTCTCCCATATTAACAGGGACTTGATGAAAAGAACGTATAAATGACCCCTCACTTGCTCTAGTGCTCTTGGGAGGTGGTGATCTTTGGAGTATATAAATACTCCGAAATTACCATCTCTTTTAAGGGTCTGAGCAGGTGGTGGAGCGGGTTAAGGCGTACCTGTTATGCCAGTTGCTGGAAGGCTTTTGTGCTGGCTAGGGTTCGAGTCTCCTGGTGGGAAAGTGTTCTAAAGTTGTATACTTCACTCTCGTGTTTAGGAGAGTTGTGCCTTAAGCATAGACACAGTGTTCTCCCATATTAACAGGGACTTGATGAAAAGAACGTATAAATGACCCCTCACTTGCTCTAGTGTTCTTGGGAGGTGGTGATCTTTGGAGTATATAAATACTCCGAAATAACCATCTCTTTTAAGGGTCTGAGCAGGTGGTGGAGCGGGTTAAGGCGTACCTGTTATGCCAGTTGCTGGAAGGCTTCTGTGCTGGCTAGGGTTCGAGTCTCCTGGTGGGAAAGTGTTCTAAAGTTGTATACTTCACTCTCGTGTTTAGGAGAGTTGTGCCTTAAGCATAGACACAGTGTTCTCCCATATTAACAGGGACTTGATGAAAAGAACGTATAAATGACCCCTCACTTGCTCTAGTGCTCATGGAAGGTGGTGATCTTTGGAGTATATAAATACTCCGAAATTACCATCTCTTTTAAGGGTCTGAGCAGGTGGTGGAGCGGGTTAAGGCGTACCTGTTATGCCAGTTGCTGGAAGGCATCTGTGCTGCTGGCTAGGGTTCGAGTCTCCTGGTGGGAAAGTGTTCTAAAGTTGTATACTTCACTCTCGTGTTTAGGAGAGTTGTGCCTTAAGCATAGACACAGTGTTCTCCCATATTAACAGGGACTTGATGAAAAGAACGTATAAATGACCCCTCACTTGCTCTAGTGCTCTTGGGAGGTGGTGATCTTTGGAGTATATAAATACTCTGAAATTACCATCTCTTTTAAGGGTCTGAACAGGTGGTGGAGCGGGTTAAGGCGTACCTGTTATGCCAGTTGCTGGAAGGCTTCTGTGCTGGCTAGGGTTCGAGTCTCCTGGTGGGAAAGTGTTCTAAAGTTGTATACATCACTCTCGTGTTTAGGAGAGTTGTGCCTTAAGCATAGACACAGTGTTCTCCCATATTAACAGGGACTTGATGAAAAGAACGTATAAATGACCCCTCACTTGCTCTGGTGCTCTTGGGAGGTGGTGATCTTTGGAGTATATAAATACTCCGAAATAACCATCTCTTTTAAGGGTCTGAGCAGGTGGTGGAGCGGGTTAAGGCGTACCTGTTATGCCAGTTGCTGGAAGGCTTCTGTGCTGGCTAGGGTTCGAGTCTCCAGGTGGGAAAGTGTTCTAAAGTTGTATACTTCACTCTCGTGTTTAGGAGAGTTGTGCCTTAAGCATAGACACAGTGTTCTCCCATATTAACAGGGTCTTGATGAAAAGAACGTATAAATGACCCCTCACTTGCTCTAGTGCTCTTGGGAGGTGGTGATCTTTGGAGTATATAAATACTCCGAAATTACCATCTCTTTTAAGGGTCTGAGCAGGTGGTGGAGCGGGTTAAGGCGTACCTGTTATGCCAGTTGCTGGAAGGCTTCTGTGCTGGCTAGGGTTCGAGTCTCCTGGTGGGAAAGTGTTCTAAAGTTGTATACTTCACTCTCGTGTTTAGGAGAGTTGTGCCTTAAGCATAGACACAGTGTTCTCCCATATTAAGAGGGACTTGATGAAAAGAACGTATAAATGACCCCTCACTTGCTCTAGTGCTCTTGGGAGGTGGTGATCTTTGGATTATATAAATACTCCGAAATTACCATCTCTTTTAAGGGTCTGAGCAGGTGGTGGAGCGGGTTAAGGCGTACCTGTTATGCCAGTTGCTGGAAGGCTTCTGTGCTGGCTAGGGTTCGAGTCTCCTGGTGGGAAAGTGTTCTAAAGTTGTATACTTCACTCTCGTGTTTAGGAGAGTTGTGCCTTAAGCATAGACACAGTGTTCTCCCATATTAACAGGGACTTGATGTAAAGAACGTATAAATGACCCCTCACTTGCTCTAGTGCTCTTGGGAGGTGGTGATCTTTGGAGTATATAAATACTCCGAAATTACCATCTCTTTTAAGGGTCTGAGCAGGTGGTGGAGCGGGTTAAGGCGTACCTGTTATGCCAGTTGCTGGAAGGCTTCTGTGCTGCTGGCTAGGGTTCGAGTCTCCTGGTGGGAAAGTGTTCTAAAGTTGTATACTTCACTCTCGTGTTTAGGAGAGTTGTGCCTTAAGCATAGACACAGTGTTCTCCAATATTAACAGGGACTTGATGAAAAGAACGTATAAATGACCCCTCACTTGCTCTAGTGCTCTTGGGAGGTGGTGATCTTTGGAGTATATAAATACCCCGAAATTACCATCTCTTTTAAGGGTCTGAGCAGGTGGTGGAGCGGGTTAAGGCGTACCTGTTATGCCAGTTGCTGGAAGGCTTCTGTGCTGGCTAGGGTTCGAGTCTCCTGGTGGGAAAGTGTTCTAAAGTTGTATACTTCACTCTCGTGTTTAGGAGAGTTGTGCCTTAAGCATAGACACAGTGTTCTCCCATATTAACAGGGACTTGATGAAAAGAACGTATAAATGACCCCTCACTTGCTCTAGTGCTCTTGGGAGGTGGTGATCTTTGGAGTATATAAATACTCCGAAATTACCATCTCTTTTAAGGGTCTGAGCAGGTGGTGGAGCGGGTTAAGGCGTACCAGTTATGCCAGTTGCTGGAAGGCTTCTGTGCTGCTGGCTAGGTTTCGAGTCTCCTGGTGGGAAAGTGTTCTAAAGTTGTATACTTCACTCTCGTGTTTAGGAGAGTTGTGCCTTAAGCATAGACACAGTGTTCTCCCATATTAACAGGGACTTGATGAAAAGAACGTATAAATGACCCCTCACTTGCTCTAGTGCTCTTGGGAGGTGGTGATCTTTGGAGTATATAAATACTCTGAAATTACCATCTCTTTTAAGGGTCTGAGCAGGTGATGGAGCGGGTTAAGGCGTACCTGTTATGCCAGTTGCTGGAAGGCTTCTGTGCTGGCTAGGGTTCGAGTCTCCTGGTGGGAAAGTGTTCTAAACTTGTATACATCACTCTCGTGTTTAGGAGAGTTGTGCCTTAAGGGGGCTTATCATCGCAAAAATTCGGAAAAATCGAATCTTTTTGAAAAATTTATAAAAATACTACAACGTTCTGGCAACACTTTGGTGCAAACCCGAGAATGTTATGATATAAATTAAAGTATTTATGGTACATTTCCATGCGTAATTGTGCAGAATCCGGTGCCCCGCGGCTGTGGCGCGCCAAGAGTATTGTGTCATACGTTCTAAACGTCAATTTTTTCGTAATAACGTCGGAATTAACTCTGTATATATGACAACAAATATACACTCAATGGCAACCGTCTCCTAGTGCGGGTATGTGAGACAACCAGCTACCAGTCACATGTTGTGTCCTGTTGAGAGTGGAGGGTGTTGATGCGCGCTCCATTTTTGCTCCTGGAATCTCGCTTTTGTAGCGTCTAGCGCACAATGACCTATAAACGGAAGGGTCTGAATGCAAGAGTAGCCAATTTGACACGCGGTCGCCGTCGTTGGCTGGAAAGGAGAGACGCTGTAGCACAAGGGAGGTTATTATCAAGTGAAGCCCTCCCCGCCTCAGCTGTGAGAGGCATGACATAGCAGCCACACCCCGCTTCGACCCTCCTCACACATCCTCATCCCCTCTATGTGTATGGACCGGCCACGACAGTGCCATCTACATCTGGTGTGGCAGTGCCATCTACATCTACTGCTGTGGCTGCTGTGGCAGTGCCGTCTACATCTGGTGTGGCAGTGCCATCTACATCTGGTGTGGCAGTGCCATCTACATCTGGTGTGGCAGTGCCATCTACATCTACTGCTGTGGCTGGTGTGGCAGTGCCGTCTACATCTGGTGTAAGTCATACAAGTCGAAGTCTGGTAATATGTATGTGCAGGATATATATATGTATATATATATTTTTTTTTTCTATTTTTTTTTTCGTTTGTTATCAGGGGATGTGCATGGAACTTGCACACCTTGCTCAATGGATGCCTATCTGCAAGGGTGCCAATTATGAACGAAATCGGTCGATGACACACTCGACTACAGGTGGCCGAACTTTGATCTTATTTTACTCAGGTAAGTAATTTACAACTTCAAGGTGTTTCTCAGCTTTCATTTATTAATCAATTTACATGCAAATTACACCTTATATGTAGAGTTTGTGCTTCTACAAACCTATTGAAACATTTTAGTCCAAAGTCCATTTGTTGATTTTATAAAAATTTATAAACATCAAATATTGCATATTTTTGGAAGGGTAACTTTGAATAATTATGTTATTGCACTAAACACTTTTTTTGATAAAACTGCTCAATAGAATCCTTTATTATGTGCTAAATTTAATATCTGATTGTTATAGAAATATTTTTGTTGACACATGTGTTCCCTGAAATTATTTGAAAATGTTGAAAATTCGTTGAATAATACGTTTTGTATTTTTTTTCTCCTTTTCTGTTTAGGGTGTGATGCTGAAACTTGGACCAGTTGCAGCTCCTTCTATAACCATTTCATAAATAAATTTATAAACAAATTGAACAATTTTTACGAAACCCGTAATATGCCCCCTTAAGCATAGACACAGTGTTCTCCCATATTAACAGGGACTTGATGAAAAGAACGTATAAATGACCCCTCACTTGCTCTGGTGCTCTTGGGAGGTGGTGATCTTTGGAGTATATAAATACTCCGAAATAACCATCTCTTTTAAGGGTCTGAGCAGGTGGTGGAGCGGGTTAAGGCGTACCTGTTATGCCAGTTGCTGGAAGGCTTCTGTGCTGGCTAGGGTTCGAGTCTCCTGGTGGGAAAGTGTTCTAAAGTTGTATACTTCACTCTCGTGTTTAGGAGAGTTGTGCCTTAAGCATAGACACAGTGTTCTCCCATATTAACAGGGACTTGATGAAAAGAACGTATAAATGACCCCTCACTTGCTCTAGTGCTCTTGGGAGGTGGTGATCTTTGGAGTATATAAATACTCTGAAATTACCATCTCTTTTAAGGGTCTGAGCAGGTGGTGGAGCGGGTTAAGGCGTACCTGTTATGCCAGTTGCTGGAAGGCTTCTGTGCTGGCTAGGGTTCGAGTCTCCAGGTGGGAAAGTGTTCTAAAGTTGTATACTTCACTCTCGTGTTTAGGAGAGTTGTGCCTTAAGCATAGACACAGTGTTCTCCCATATTAACAGGGTCTTGATGAAAAGAACGTATAAATGACCCCTCACTTGCTCTAGTGCTCTTGGGAGGTGGTGATCTTTGGAGTATATAAATACTCCGAAATTACCATCTCTTTTAAGGGTCTGAGCAGGTGGTGGAGCGGGTTAAGGCGTACCTGTTATGCCAGTTGCTGGAAGGCTTCTGTGCTGGCTAGGGTTCGAGTCTCCTGGTGGGAAAGTGTTCTAAAGTTGTAAACTTCACTCTCGTGTTTAGGAGAGTTGTGCCTTAAGCATAGACACAATGTTCTCCCATATTAACAGGGACTTGATGAAAAGAACGTATAAATGACCCCTCACTTGCTCTAGTGCTCTTGGGAGGTGGTGATCTTTGGAGTATATAAATACTCCGAAATTACCATCTCTTTTATGGGTCTGAGCAGGTGGTGGAGCGGGTTAAGGCGTACCTGTTATGCCAGTTGCTGGAAGGCTTCTGTGCTGGCTAGGGTTCGAGTCTCCTGGTGGGAAAGTGTTCTAAAGTTGTATACTTCACTCTCGTGTTTAGGAGAGTTGTGCCTTAAGCATAGACACAGTGTTCTCCCATATTAACAGGGACTTGATGTAAAGAACGTATAAATGACCCCTCACTTGCTCTAGTGCTCTTGGGAGGTGGTGATCTTTGGAGTATATAAATACTCCGAAATTACCATCTCTTTTAAGGGTCTGAGCAGGTGGTGGAGCGGGTTAAGGAGTACCTGTTATGCCAGTTGCTGGAAGGCTTCTGTGCTGCTGGCTAGGGTTCGAGTCTCCTGGTGGGAAAGTGTTCTAAAGTTGTATACTTCACTCTCGTGTTTAGGAGAGTTGTGCCTTAAGCATAGACACAGTGTTCTCCAATATTAACAGGGACTTGATGAAAAGAACATATAAATGACCCCTCACTTGCTCTAGTGCTCTTGGGAGGTGGTGATCTTTGGAGTATATAAATACTCCGAAATTACCATCTCTTTTAAGGGTCTGAGCAGGTGGTGGAGCGGGTTAAGGCGTACCTGTTATGCCAGTTGCTGGAAGGCTTCTGTGCTGGCTAGGGTTCGAGTCTCCTGGTGGGAAAGTGTTCTAAAGTTGTATACATCACTCTCGTGTTTAGGAGAGTTGTGCCTTAAGCATAGACACAGTGTTCTCCCATAATAACAGGGACTTGATGAAAAGAACGTATAAATGACCCCTCACTTGCTCTAGTGCTCTTGGGAGGTGGTGATCTTTGGAGTATATAAATACTCCGAAATTACTATCTCTTTTAAGGGTCTGAGCAGGTGGTGGAGCGGGTTAAGGCGTACCTGTTATGCCAGTTGCTGGAAGGCTTCTCTGCTGGCTAGGGTTCGAGTCTCCTGGTGGGAAAGTGTTCTAAAGTTGTATACTTCACTCTCGTGTTTAGGAGAGTTGTGCCTTAAGCATAGACACAGTGTTCTCCCATATTAACAGGGACTTGATGAAAAGAACGTATAAATGACCCCTCACTTGCTCTAGTGCTCTTGGGAGGTGGTGATCTTTGGATTATATAAATACTCCGAAATTACCATCTCTTTTAAGGGTCTGAGCAGGTGGTGGAGCGGGTTAAGGCGTACCTGTTATGCCAGTTGCTGGAAGGCTTCTGTGCTGGCTAGGGTTCGAGTCTCCTGGTGGGAAAGTGTTCTAAAGTTGTATACTTCACTCTCGTGTTTAGGAGAGTTGTGCCTTAAGCATAGACACAGTGTTCTCCCATATTAACAGGGACTTGATATAAAGAACGTATAAATGACCCCTCACTTGCTCTAGTGCTCTTGGGAGGTGGTGATCTTTGGAGTATATAAATACTCCGAAATTACCATCTCTTTTAAGGGTCTGAGCAGGTGGTGGAGCGGGTTAAGGCGTACCTGTTATGCCAGTTGCTGGAAGGCTTCTGTGCTGCTGGCTAGGGTTCGAGTCTCCTGGTGGGAAAGTGTTCTAAAGTTGTATACTTCACTCTCGTGTTTAGGAGAGTTGTGCCTTAAGCATAGACACAGTGTTCTCCAATATTAACAGGGACTTGATGAAAAGAACGTATAAATGACCCCTCACTTGCTCTAGTGCTCTTGGGAGGTGGTGATCTTTGGAGTATATAAATACCCCGAAATTACCATCTCTTTTAAGGGTCTGAGCAGGTGGTGGAGCGGGTTAAGGCGTACCTGTTATGCCAGTTGCTGGAAGGCTTCTGTGCTGGCTAGGGTTCGAGTCTCCTGGTGGGAAAGTGTTCTAAAGTTGTATACTTCACTCTCGTGTTTAGGAGAGTTGTGCCTTAAGCAAAGACACAGTGTTCTCCCATATTAACAGGGACTTGATGAAAAGAACATATAAATGACCCCTCACTTGCTCTAGTGCTCTTGGGAGGTGGTGATCTTTGGAGTATATAAATACTCCGAAATTACCATCTCTTTTAAGGGTCTGAGCAGGTGGTGGAGCGGGTTAAGGCGTACCTGTTATGCCAGTTGCTGGAAGGCTTCTGTGCTGCTGGCTAGGGTTCGAGTCTCCTGGTGGGAAAGTGTTCTAAAGTTGTATACTTCACTCTCGTGTTTAGGAGAGTTGTGCCTTAAGCATAGACACAGTGTTCTCCCATATTAACAGGGACTTGATGAAAAGAACGTATAAATGACCCCTCACTTGCTCTAGTGCTCTTGGGAGGTGGTGATCTTTGGAGTTTATAAATACTCTGAAATTACCATCTCTTTTAAGGGTCTGAGCAGGTGGTGGAGCGGGTTAAGGCGTACCTGTTATGCCAGTTGCTGGAAGGCTTCTGTGCTGGCTAGGGTTCGAGTCTCCTGGTGGGAAAGTGTTCTAAAGTTGTATACATCACTCTCGTGTTTAGGAGAGTTGTGCCTTAAGCATAGACACAGTGTTCTCCCATATTAACAGGGACTTGATGAAAAGAACGTATAAATGACCCCTCACTTGCTCTGGTGCTCTTGGGAGGTGGTGATCTTTGGAGTATATAAATACTCCGAAATAACCATCTCTTTTAAGGGTCTGAGCAGGTGGTGGAGCGGGTTAAGGCGTACCTGTTATGCCAGTTGCTGGAAGGCTTCTGTGCTGGCTAGGGTTCGAGTCTCCAGGTGGGAAAGTGTTCTAAAGTTGTATACTTCACTCTCGTGTTTAGGAGAGTTGTGCCTTAAGCATAGACACAGTGTTCTCCCATATTAACAGGGTCTTGATGAAAAGAACGTATAAATGACCCCTCACTTGCTCTAGTGCTCTTGGGAGGTGGTGATCTTTGGAGTATATAAATACTCCGAAATTACCATCTCTTTTAAGGGTCTGAGCAGGTGGTGGAGCGGGTTAAGGCGTACCTGTTATGCCAGTTGCTGGAAGGCTTCTGTGCTGGCTAGGGTTCGAGTCTCCTGGTGGGAAAGTGTTCTAAAGTTGTATACTTCACTCTCGTGTTTAGGAGAGTTGTGCCTTAAGCATAGACACAGTGTTCTCCCATATTAACAGGGACTTGATGAAAAGAACGTATAAATGACCCCTCACTTGCTCTAGTGCTCTTGGGAGGTGGTGATCTTTGGAGTATATAAATACTCCGAAATTACCATCTCTTTTAAGGGTCTGAGCAGGTGGTGGAGCGGGTTAAGGCGTACCTGTTATGCCAGTTGCTGGAAGGCTTCTGTGCTGACTAGGGTTCGAGTCTCCTGGTGGGAAAGTGTTCTAAAGTTGTATACTTCACTCTCGTGTTTAGGAGAGTTGTGCCTTAAGCATAGACACAGTGTTCTCCCATATTAACAGGGACTTGATGTAAAGAACGTATAAATGACCCCTCACTTGCTCTAGTGCTCTTGGGAGGTGGTGATCTTTGGAGTATATAAATACTCCGAAATTACCATCTCTTTTAAGGGTCTGAGCAGGTGGTGGAGCGGGTTAAGGCGTACCTGTTATGCCAGTTGCTGGAAGGCATCTGTGCTGCTGGCTAGGGTTCGAGTCTCCTGGTGGGAAAGTGTTCTAAAGTTGTATACTTCACTCTCGTGTTTAGGAGAGTTGTGCCTTAAGCATAGACACAGTGTTCTCCCATATTAACAGGGACTTGATGAAAAGAACGTATAAATGACCCCTCACTTGCTCTAGTGCTCTTGGGAGGTGGTGATCTTTGGAGTATATAAATACTCTGAAATTACCATCTCTTTTAAGGGTCTGAACAGGTGGTGGAGCGGGTTAAGGCGTACCTGTTATGCCAGTTGCTGGAAGGCTTCTGTGCTGGCTAGGGTTCGAGTCTCCTGGTGGGAAAGTGTTCTAAAGTTGTATACATCACTCTCGTGTTTAGGAGAGTTGTGCCTTAAGCATAGACACAGTGTTCTCCCATATTAACAGGGACTTGATGAAAAGAACGTATAAATGACCCCTCACTTGCTCTGGTGCTCTTGGGAGGTGGTGATCTTTGGAGTATATAAATACTCCGAAATAACCATCTCTTTTAAGGGTCTGAGCAGGTGGTGGAGCGGGTTAAGGCGTACCTGTTATGCCAGTTGCTGGAAGGCTTCTGTGCTGGCTAGGGTTCGAGTCTCCAGGTGGGAAAGTGTTCTAAAGTTGTATACTTCACTCTCGTGTTTAGGAGAGTTGTGCCTTAAGCATAGACACAGTGTTCTCCCATATTAACAGGGTCTTGATGAAAAGAACGTATAAATGACCCCTCACTTGCTCTAGTGCTCTTGGGAGGTGGTGATCTTTGGAGTATATAAATACTCCGAAATTACCATCTCTTTTAAGGGTCTGAGCAGGTGGTGGAGCGGGTTAAGGCGTACCTGTTATGCCAGTTGCTGGAAGGCTTCTGTGCTGGCTAGGGTTCGAGTCTCCTGGTGGGAAAGTGTTCTAAAGTTGTATACTTCACTCTCGTGTTTAGGAGAGTTGTGCCTTAAGCATAGACACAGTGTTCTCCCATATTAAGAGGGACTTGATGAAAAGAACGTATAAATGACCCCTCACTTGCTCTAGTGCTCTTGGGAGGTGGTGATCTTTGGATTATATAAATACTCCGAAATTACCATCTCTTTTAAGGGTCTGAGCAGGTGGTGGAGCGGGTTAAGGCGTACCTGTTATGCCAGTTGCTGGAAGGCTTCTGTGCTGGCTAGGGTTCGAGTCTCCTGGTGGGAAAGTGTTCTAAAGTTGTATACTTCACTCTCGTGTTTAGGAGAGTTGTGCCTTAAGCATAGACACAGTGTTCTCCCATATTAACAGGGACTTGATGTAAAGAACGTATAAATGACCCCTCACTTGCTCTAGTGCTCTTGGGAGGTGGTGATCTTTGGAGTATATAAATACTCCGAAATTACCATCTCTTTTAAGGGTCTGAGCAGGTGGTGGAGCGGGTTAAGGCGTACCTGTTATGCCAGTTGCTGGAAGGCTTCTGTGCTGCTGGCTAGGGTTCGAGTCTCCTGGTGGGAAAGTGTTCTAAAGTTGTATACTTCACTCTCGTGTTTAGGAGAGTTGTGCCTTAAGCATAGACACAGTGTTCTCCAATATTAACAGGGACTTGATGAAAAGAACGTATAAATGACCCCTCACTTGCTCTAGTGCTCTTGGGAGGTGGTGATCTTTGGAGTATATAAATACCCCGAAATTACCATCTCTTTTAAGGGTCTGAGCAGGTGGTGGAGCGGGTTAAGGCGTACCTGTTATGCCAGTTGCTGGAAGGCTTCTGTGCTGGCTAGGGTTCGAGTCTCCTGGTGGGAAAGTGTTCTAAAGTTGTATACTTCACTCTCGTGTTTAGGAGAGTTGTGCCTTAAGCATAGACACAGTGTTCTCCCATATTAACAGGGACTTGATGAAAAGAACGTATAAATGACCCCTCACTTGCTCTAGTGCTCTTGGGAGGTGGTGATCTTTGGAGTATATAAATACTCCGAAATTACCATCTCTTTTAAGGGTCTGAGCAGGTGGTGGAGCGGGTTAAGGCGTACCAGTTATGCCAGTTGCTGGAAGGCTTCTGTGCTGCTGGCTAGGTTTCGAGTCTCCTGGTGGGAAAGTGTTCTAAAGTTGTATACTTCACTCTCGTGTTTAGGAGAGTTGTGCCTTAAGCATAGACACAGTGTTCTCCCATATTAACAGGGACTTGATGAAAAGAACGTATAAATGACCCCTCACTTGCTCTAGTGCTCTTGGGAGGTGGTGATCTTTGGAGTATATAAATACTCTGAAATTACCATCTCTTTTAAGGGTCTGAGCAGGTGATGGAGCGGGTTAAGGCGTACCTGTTATGCCAGTTGCTGGAAGGCTTCTGTGCTGGCTAGGGTTCGAGTCTCCTGGTGGGAAAGTGTTCTAAACTTGTATACATCACTCTCGTGTTTAGGAGAGTTGTGCCTTAAGCATAGACACAGTGTTCTCCCATATTAACAGGGACTTGATGAAAAGAACGTATAAATGACCCCTCACTTGCTCTGGTGCTCTTGGGAGGTGGTGATCTTTGGAGTATATAAATACTCCGAAATAACCATCTCTTTTAAGGGTCTGAGCAGGTGGTGGAGCGGGTTAAGGCGTACCTGTTATGCCAGTTGCTGGAAGGCTTCTGTGCTGGCTAGGGTTCGAGTCTCCTGGTGGGAAAGTGTTCTAAAGTTGTATACTTCACTCTCGTGTTTAGGAGAGTTGTGCCTTAAGCATAGACACAGTGTTCTCCCATATTAACAGGGACTTGATGAAAAGAACGTATAAATGACCCCTCACTTGCTCTAGTGCTCTTGGGAGGTGGTGATCTTTGGAGTATATAAATACTCTGAAATTACCATCTCTTTTAAGGGTCTGAGCAGGTGGTGGAGCGGGTTAAGGCGTACCTGTTATGCCAGTTGCTGGAAGGCTTCTGTGCTGGCTAGGGTTCGAGTCTCCAGGTGGGAAAGTGTTCTAAAGTTGTATACTTCACTCTCGTGTTTAGGAGAGTTGTGCCTTAAGCATAGACACAGTGTTCTCCCATATTAACAGGGTCTTGATGAAAAGAACGTATAAATGACCCCTCACTTGCTCTAGTGCTCTTGGGAGGTGGTGATCTTTGGAGTATATAAATACTCCGAAATTACCATCTCTTTTAAGGGTCTGAGCAGGTGGTGGAGCGGGTTAAGGCGTACCTGTTATGCCAGTTGCTGGAAGGCTTCTGTGCTGGCTAGGGTTCGAGTCTCCTGGTGGGAAAGTGTTCTAAAGTTGTATACTTCACTCTCGTGTTTAGGAGAGTTGTGCCTTAAGCATAGACACAATGTTCTCCCATATTAACAGGGACTTGATGAAAAGAACGTATAAATGACCCCTTACTTGCTCTAGTGCTCTTGGGAGGTGGTGATCTTTGGAGTATATAAATACTCCGAAATTACCATCTCTTTTATGGGTCTGAGCAGGTGGTGGAGCGGGTTAAGGCGTACCTGTTATGCCAGTTGCTGGAAGGCTTCTGTGCTGGCTAGGGTTCGAGTCTCCTGGTGGGAAAGTGTTCTAAAGTTGTATACTTCACTCTCGTGTTTAGGAGAGTTGTGCCTTAAGCATAGACACAGTGTTCTCCCATATTAACAGGGACTTGATGTAAAGAACGTATAAATGACCCCTCACTTGCTCTAGTGCTCTTGGGAGGTGGTGATCTTTGGAGTATATAAATACTCCGAAATTACCATCTCTTTTAAGGGTCTGAGCAGGTGGTGGAGCGGGTTAAGGAGTACCTGTTATGCCAGTTGCTGGAAGGCTTCTGTGCTGCTGGCTAGGGTTCGAGTCTCCTGGTGGGAAAGTGTTCTAAAGTTGTATACTTCACTCTCGTGTTTAGGAGAGTTGTGCCTTAAGCATAGACACAGTGTTCTCCAATATTAACAGGGACTTGATGAAAAGAACATATAAATGACCCCTCACTTGCTCTAGTGCTCTTGGGAGGTGGTGATCTTTGGAGTATATAAATACTCCGAAATTACCATCTCTTTTAAGGGTCTGAGCAGGTGGTGGAGCGGGTTAAGGCGTACCTGTTATGCCAGTTGCTGGAAGGCTTCTGTGCTGGCTAGGGTTCGAGTCTCCTGGTGGGAAAGTGTTCTAAAGTTGTATACATCACTCTCGTGTTTAGGAGAGTTGTGCCTTAAGCATAGACACAGTGTTCTCCCATAATAACAGGGACTTGATGAAAAGAACGTATAAATGACCCCTCACTTGCTCTAGTGCTCTTGGGAGGTGGTGATCTTTGGAGTATATAAATACTCCGAAATTACTATCTCTTTTAAGGGTCTGAGCAGGTGGTGGAGCGGGTTAAGGCGTACCTGTTATGCCAGTTGCTGGAAGGCTTCTCTGCTGGCTAGGGTTCGAGTCTCCTGGTGGGAAAGTGTTCTAAAGTTGTATACTTCACTCTCGTGTTTAGGAGAGTTGTGCCTTAAGCATAGACACAGTGTTCTCCCATATTAACAGGGACTTGATGAAAAGAACGTATAAATGACCCCTCACTTGCTCTAGTGCTCTTGGGAGGTGGTGATCTTTGGATTATATAAATACTCCGAAATTACCATCTCTTTTAAGGGTCTGAGCAGGTGGTGGAGCGGGTTAAGGCGTACCTGTTATGCCAGTTGCTGGAAGGCTTCTGTGCTGGCTAGGGTTCGAGTCTCCTGGTGGGAAAGTGTTCTAAAGTTGTATACTTCACTCTCGTGTTTAGGAGAGTTGTGCCTTAAGCATAGACACAGTGTTCTCCCATATTAACAGGGACTTGATATAAAGAACGTATAAATGACCCCTCACTTGCTCTAGTGCTCTTGGGAGGTGGTGATCTTTGGAGTATATAAATACTCCGAAATTACCATCTCTTTTAAGGGTCTGAGCAGGTGGTGGAGCGGGTTAAGGCGTACCTGTTATGCCAGTTGCTGGAAGGCTTCTGTGCTGCTGGCTAGGATTCGAGTCTCCTGGTGGGAAAGTGTTCTAAAGTTGTATACTTCACTCTCGTGTTTAGGAGAGTTGTGCCTTAAGCATAGACACAGTGTTCTCCAATATTAACAGGGACTTGATGAAAAGAACGTATAAATGACCCCTCACTTGCTCTAGTGCTCTTGGGAGGTGGTGATCTTTGGAGTATATAAATACCCCGAAATTACCATCTCTTTTAAGGGTCTGAGCAGGTGGTGGAGCGGGTTAAGGCGTACCTGTTATGCCAGTTGCTGGAAGGCTTCTGTGCTGGCTAGGGTTCGAGTCTCCTGGTGGGAAAGTGTTCTAAAGTTGTATACTTCACTCTCGTGTTTAGGAGAGTTGTGCCTTAAGCATAGACACAGTGTTCTCCCATATTAACAGGGACTTGATGAAAAGAACATATAAATGACCCCTCACTTGCTCTAGTGCTCTTGGGAGGTGGTGATCTTTGGAGTATATAAATACTCCGAAATTACCATCTCTTTTAAGGGTCTGAGCAGGTGGTGGAGCGGGTTAAGGCGTACCTGTTATGCCAGTTGCTGGAAGGCTTCTGTGCTGCTGGCTAGGGTTCGAGTCTCCTGGTGGGAAAGTGTTCTAAAGTTGTATACTTCACTCTCGTGTTTAGGAGAGTTGTGCCTTAAGCATAGACACAGTGTTCTCCCATATTAACAGGGACTTGATGAAAAGAACGTATAAATGACCCCTCACTTGCTCTAGTGCTCTTGGGAGGTGGTGATCTTTGGAGTTTATAAATACTCTGAAATTACCATCTCTTTTAAGGGTCTGAGCAGGTGGTGGAGCGGGTTAAGGCGTACCTGTTATGCCAGTTGCTGGAAGGCTTCTGTGCTGGCTAGGGTTCGAGTCTCCTGGTGGGAAAGTGTTCTAAAGTTGTATACATCACTCTCGTGTTTAGGAGAGTTGTGCCTTAAGCATAGACACAGTGTTCTCCCATATTAACAGGGACTTGATGAAAAGAACGTATAAATGACCCCTCACTTGCTCTGGTGCTCTTGGGAGGTGGTGATCTTTGGAGTATATAAATACTCCGAAATAACCATCTCTTTTAAGGGTCTGAGCAGGTGGTGGAGCGGGTTAAGGCGTACCTGTTATGCCAGTTGCTGGAAGGCTTCTGTGCTGGCTAGGGTTCGAGTCTCCAGGTGGGAAAGTGTTCTAAAGTTGTATACTTCACTCTCGTGTTTAGGAGAGTTGTGCCTTAAGCATAGACACAGTGTTCTCCCATATTAACAGGGTCTTGATGAAAAGAACGTATAAATGACCCCTCACTTGCTCTAGTGCTCTTGGGAGGTGGTGATCTTTGGAGTATATAAATACTCCGAAATTACCATCTCTTTTAAGGGTCTGAGCAGGTGGTGGAGCGGGTTAAGGCGTACCTGTTATGCCAGTTGCTGGAAGGCTTCTGTGCTGGCTAGGGTTCGAGTCTCCTGGTGGGAAAGTGTTCTAAAGTTGTATACTTCACTCTCGTGTTTAGGAGAGTTGTGCCTTAAGCATAGACACAGTGTTCTCCCATATTAACAGGGACTTGATGAAAAGAACGTATAAATGACCCCTCACTTGCTCTAGTGCTCTTGGGAGGTGGTGATCTTTGGAGTATATAAATACTCCGAAATTACCATCTCTTTTAAGGGTCTGAGCAGGTGGTGGAGCGGGTTAAGGCGTACCTGTTATGCCAGTTGCTGGAAGGCTTCTGTGCTGACTAGGGTTCGAGTCTCCTGGTGGGAAAGTGTTCTAAAGTTGTATACTTCACTCTCGTGTTTAGGAGAGTTGTGCCTTAAGCATAGACACAGTGTTCTCCCATATTAACAGGGACTTGATGTAAAGAACGTATAAATGACCCCTCACTTGCTCTAGTGCTCTTGGGAGGTGGTGATCTTTGGAGTATATAAATACTCCGAAATTACCATCTCTTTTAAGGGTCTGAGCAGGTGGTGGAGCGGGTTAAGGCGTACCTGTTATGCCAGTTGCTGGAAGGCTTCTGTGCTGCTGGCTAGGGTTCGAGTCTCCTGGTGGGAAAGTGTTCTAAAGTTGTATACTTCACTCTCGTGTTTAGGAGAGTTGTGCCTTAAGCATAGACACAGTGTTCTCCCATATTAACAGGGACTTGATGAAAAGAACGTATAAATGACCCCTCACTTGCTCTAGTGCTCTTGGGAGGTGGTGATCTTTGGAGTTTATAAATACTCTGAAATTACCATCTCTTTTAAGGGTCTGAGCAGGTGGTGGAGCGGGTTAAGGCGTACCTGTTATGCCAGTTGCTGGAAGGCTTCTGTGCTGGCTAGGGTTCGAGTCTCCTGGTGGGAAAGTGTTCTAAAGTTGTATACATCACTCTCGTGTTTAGGAGAGTTGTGCCTTAAGCATAGACACAGTGTTCTCCCATATTAACAGGGACTTGATGAAAAGAACGTATAAATGACCCCTCACTTGCTCTGGTGCTCTTGGGAGGTGGTGATCTTTGGAGTATATAAATACTCCGAAATAACCATCTCTTTTAAGGGTCTGAGCAGGTGGTGGAGCGGGTTAAGGCGTACCTGTTATGCCAGTTGCTGGAAGGCTTCTGTGCTGGCTAGGGTTCGAGTCTCCAGGTGGGAAAGTGTTCTAAAGTTGTATACTTCACTCTCGTGTTTAGGAGAGTTGTGCCTTAAGCATAGACACAGTGTTCTCCCATATTAACAGGGTCTTGATGAAAAGAACGTATAAATGACCCCTCACTTGCTCTAGTGCTCTTGGGAGGTGGTGATCTTTGGAGTATATAAATACTCCGAAATTACCATCTCTTTTAAGGGTCTGAGCAGGTGGTGGAGCGGGTTAAGGCGTACCTGTTATGCCAGTTGCTGGAAGGCTTCTGTGCTGGCTAGGGTTCGAGTCTCCTGGTGGGAAAGTGTTCTAAAGTTGTATACTTCACTCTCGTGTTTAGGAGAGTTGTGCCTTAAGCATAGACACAGTGTTCTCCCATATTAACAGGGACTTGATGAAAAGAACGTATAAATGACCCCTCACTTGCTCTAGTGCTCTTGGGAGGTGGTGATCTTTGGAGTATATAAATACTCCGAAATTACCATCTCTTTTAAGGGTCTGAGCAGGTGGTGGAGCGGGTTAAGGCGTACCTGTTATGCCAGTTGCTGGAAGGCTTCTGTGCTGACTAGGGTTCGAGTCTCCTGGTGGGAAAGTGTTCTAAAGTTGTATACTTCACTCTCGTGTTTAGGAGAGTTGTGCCTTAAGCATAGACACAGTGTTCTCCCATATTAACAGGGACTTGATGTAAAGAACGTATAAATGACCCCTCACTTGCTCTAGTGCTCTTGGGAGGTGGTGATCTTTGGAGTATATAAATACTCCGAAATTACCATCTCTTTTAAGGGTCTGAGCAGGTGGTGGAGCGGGTTAAGGAGTACCTGTTATGCCAGTTGCTGGAAGGCTTCTGTGCTGCTGGCTAGGGTTCGAGTCTCCTGGTGGGAAAGTGTTCTAAAGTTGTATACTTCACTCTCGTGTTTAGGAGAGTTGTGCCTTAAGCATAGACACAGTATTCTCCAATATTAACAGGGACTTGATGAAAAGAACATATAAATGACCCCTCACTTGCTCTAGTGCTCTTGGGAGGTGGTGATCTTTGGAGTATATAAATACTCCGAAATTACCATCTCTTTTAAGGGTCTGAGCAGGTGGTGGAGCAGGTTAAGGCGTACCTGTTATGCCAGTTGCTGGAAGGCTTCTGTGCTGGCTAGGGTTCGAGTCTCCTGGTGGGAAAGTGTTCTAAAGTTGTATACATCACTCTCGTGTTTAGGAGAGTTGTGCCTTAAGCATAGACACAGTGTTCTCCCATATTAACAGGGACTTGATGAATAGAACGTATAAATGACCCCTCACTTGCTCTAGTGCTCTTGGGAGGTGGTGATCTTTGGAGTATATAAATACTCCGAAATTACTATCTCTTTTAAGGGTCTGAGCAGGTGGTGGAGCGGGTTAAGGCGTACCTGTTATGCCAGTTGCTGGAAGGCTTCTCTGCTGGCTAGGGTTCGAGTCTCCTGGTGGGAAAGTGTTCTAAAGTTGTATACTTCACTCTCGTGTTTAGGAGAGTTGTGCCTTAAGCATAGACACAGTGTTCTCCCATATTAACAGGGACTTGATGAAAAGAACGTATAAATGACCCCTCACTTGCTCTAGTGCTCTTGGGAGGTGGTGATCTTTGGAGTATATAAATACTCCGAAATTACCATCTCTTTTAAGGGTCTGAGCAGGTGGTGGAGCGGGTTAAGGCATACCTGTTATGCCAGTTGCTGGAAGGCTTCTGTGCTGGCTAGGGTTCGAGTCTCCTGGTGGGAAAGTGTTCTAAAGTTGTATACATCACTCTCGTGTTTAGGAGAGTTGTGCCTTAAGCATAGACACAGTGTTCTCCCATATTAACAGGGACTTGATGAATAGAACGTATAAATGACCCCTCACTTGCTCTAGTGCTCTTGGGAGGTGGTGATCTTTGGAGTATATAAATACTCCGAAATTACTATCTCTTTTAAGGGTCTGAGCAGGTGGTGGAGCGGGTTAAGGCGTACCTGTTATGCCAGTTGCTGGAAGGCTTCTCTGCTGGCTAGGGTTCGAGTCTCCTGGTGGGAAAGTGTTCTAAAGTTGTATACTTCACTCTCGTGTTTAGGAGAGTTGTGCCTTAAGCATAGACACAGTGTTCTCCCATATTAACAGGGACTTGATGAAAAGAACGTATAAATGACCCCTCACTTGCTCTAGTGCTCTTGGGAGGTGGTGATCTTTGGAGTATATAAATACTCCGAAATTACCATCTCTTTTAAGGGTCTGAGCAGGTGGTGGAGCGGGTTAAGGCGTACCTGTTATGCCAGTTGCTGGAAGGCTTCTGTGCAGGCTAGGGTTCGAGTCTCCTGGTGGGAAAGTGTTCTAAAGTTGTATACATCACTATCGTGTTTAGGAGAGTTGTGCCTGAAGCATAGACACAGTGTTCTCCCATATTAACAGGGACTTGATGAAAAGAACGTATAAATGACCCCTCACTTGCTCTAGTGCTCTTGGGAGGTGGTGATCTTTGGAGTATATAAATACTCCGAAATTACCATCTCTTTTAAGGGTCTGAGCAGGTGGTGGAGCGGGTTAAGGCGTACCTGTTATGCCAGTTGCTGGAAGGCTTCTGTGCTGGCTAGGGTTCGAGTCTCCTGGTGGGAAAGTGTTCTAAAGTTTGTATACTTCACTCTCGTGTTTAGGAGAGTTGTGCCTTAAGCATAGACACAGTGTTCTCCCATATTAACAGGGACTTGATGAAAAGAACGTATAAATGACCCCTCACTTGCTCTAGTGCTCTTGGGAGGTGGTGATCTTTGGAGTATATAAATACTCCGAAATTACCATCTCTTTTAAGGGTCTGAGCAGGTGGTGGAGCGGGTTAAGGCGTACCTGTTATGCCAGTTGCTGGAAGGCTTCTGTGCTGGCTAGGGTTCGATTCTCCGTGTGGGAAAGTGTTCTAAAGTTGTATACATCACTCTCGTGTTTAGGAGAGTTGTGCCTTAAGCATAGACACAGTGTTCTCCCATATTAACAGGGACTTGATGAAAAGAACGTATAAATGACCCCTCACTTGCTCTAGTGCTCTTGGGAGGTGGTGATCTTTGGAGTATATAAATACTCCGAAATTACCATCTCTTTTAAGGGTCTGAGCAGGTGGTGGAGCGGGTTAAGGCGTACCTGTTATGCCAGTTGCTGGAAGGCTTCTGTGCTGGCTAGGGTTCGAGTCTCCTGGTGGGAAAGTGTTCTAAAGTTGTATACTTCACTCTCGTGTTTAGGAGAGTTGTGCCTTAAGCATAGACACAGTGTTCTCCCATATTAACAGGGACTTGATGAAAAGAACGTATAAATGACCCCTCACTTGCTCTAGTGCTCTTGGGAGGTGGTGATCTTTGGAGTATATAAATACTCCGAAATTACCATCTCTTTTAAGGGTCTGAGCAGGTGGTGGAGCGGGTTAAGGCGTACCTGTTATGCCAGTTGCTGGAAGGCTTCTGTGCTGCTGGCTAGGGTTCGAGTCTCCTGGTGGGAAAGTGTTCTAAAGTTGTATACTTCACTCTCGTGTTTAGGAGAGTTGTGCCTTAAGCATAGACACAGTGTTCTCCCATATTAACAGGGACTTGATGAAAAGAACGTATAAATGACCCCTCACTTGCTCTGGTGCTCTTGGGAGGTGGTGATCTTTGGAGTATATAAATACTCCGAAATAACCATCTCTTTTAAGGGTCTGAGCAGGTGGTGGAGCGGGTTAAGGCGTACCTGTTATGCCAGTTGCTGGAAGGCTTCTGTGCTGGCTAGGGTTCGAGTCTCCTGGTGGGAAAGTGTTCTAAAGTTGTATACTTAACTCTCGTGTTTAGGAGAGTTGTGCCTTAAGCATAGACACAGTGTTCTCCCATATTAACAGGGACTTGATGAAAAGAACGTATAAATGACCCCTCACTTGCTCTAGTGCTCTTGGGAGGTGGTGATCTTTGGAGTATATAAATACTCCGAAATTACCATCTCTTTTAAGGGTCTGAGCAGGTGGTGGAGCGGGTTAAGGCGTACCTGTTATGCCAGTTGCTGGAAGGCTTCTGTGCTGGCTAGGGTTCGAGTCTCCTGGTGGGAAAGTGTTCTAAAGTTGTATACTTCACTCTCGTGTTTAGGAGAGTTGTGCCTTAAGCATAGACACAGTGTTCTCCCATATTAACAGGGACTAGATGTAAAGAACGTATAAATGACCCCTCACTTGCTCTAGTGCTCTTGGGAGGTGGTGATCTTTGGAGTATATAAATACTCCGAAATTACCATCTCTTTTAAGGGTCTGAGCAGGTGGTGGAGCGGGTTAAGGCGTACCTGTTATGCCAGTTGCTGGAAGGCTTCTGTGCTGCTGGCTAGGGTTCAAGTCTCCTGGTGGGAAAGTGTTCTAAAGTTGTATACTTCACTCTCGTGTATAGGAGAGTTGTGCCTTAGGGATAGACACAGTGTTCTCCAATATTAACAGGGACTTGATGAAAAGAACGTATAAATGACCCCTCACTTGCTCTAGTGCTCTTGGGAGGTGGTGATCTTTGGAGTATATAAATACTCCGAAATTACCATCTCTTTTAAGGGTCTGAGCAGGTGGTGGAGCGGGTTAAGGCGTACCTGTTATGCCAGTTGCTGGAAGGCTTCTGTGCTGACTAGGGTTCGAGTCTCCTGGTGGGAAAGTGTTCTAAAGTTGTATACTTCACTCTCGTGTTTAGGAGAGTTGTGCCTTAAGCATAGACACAGTGTTCTCCCATATTAACAGGGACTTGATGTAAAGAACGTATAAATGACCCCTCACTTGCTCTAGTGCTCTTGGGAGGTGGTGATCTTTGGAGTATATAAATACTCCGAAATTACCATCTCTTTTAAGGGTCTGAGCAGGTGGTGGAGCGGGTTAAGGCGTACCTGTTATGCCAGTTGCTGGAAGGCTTCTGTGCTGCTGGCTAGGGTTCGAGTCTCCTGGTGGGAAAGTGTTCTAAAGTTGTATACTTCACTCTCGTGTTTAGGAGAGTTGTGCCTTAAGCATAGACACAGTGTTCTCCCATATTAACAGGGACTTGATGAAAAGAACGTATAAATGACCCCTCACTTGCTCTAGTGCTCTTGGGAGGTGGTGATCTTTGGAGTTTATAAATACTCTGAAATTACCATCTCTTTTAAGGGTCTGAGCAGGTGGTGGAGCGGGTTAAGGCGTACCTGTTATGCCAGTTGCTGGAAGGCTTCTGTGCTGGCTAGGGTTCGAGTCTCCTGGTGGGAAAGTGTTCTAAAGTTGTATACATCACTCTCGTGTTTAGGAGAGTTGTGCCTTAAGCATAGACACAGTGTTCTCCCATATTAACAGGGACTTGATGAAAAGAACGTATAAATGACCCCTCACTTGCTCTGGTGCTCTTGGGAGGTGGTGATCTTTGGAGTATATAAATACTCCGAAATAACCATCTCTTTTAAGGGTCTGAGCAGGTGGTGGAGCGGGTTAAGGCGTACCTGTTATGCCAGTTGCTGGAAGGCTTCTGTGCTGGCTAGGGTTCGAGTCTCCAGGTGGGAAAGTGTTCTAAAGTTGTATACTTCACTCTCGTGTTTAGGAGAGTTGTGCCTTAAGCATAGACACAGTGTTCTCCCATATTAACAGGGTCTTGATGAAAAGAACGTATAAATGACCCCTCACTTGCTCTAGTGCTCTTGGGAGGTGGTGATCTTTGGAGTATATAAATACTCCGAAATTACCATCTCTTTTAAGGGTCTGAGCAGGTGGTGGAGCGGGTTAAGGCGTACCTGTTATGCCAGTTGCTGGAAGGCTTCTGTGCTGGCTAGGGTTCGAGTCTCCTGGTGGGAAAGTGTTCTAAAGTTGTATACTTCACTCTCGTGTTTAGGAGAGTTGTGCCTTAAGCATAGACACAGTGTTCTCCCATATTAACAGGGACTTGATGAAAAGAACGTATAAATGACCCCTCACTTGCTCTAGTGCTCTTGGGAGGT
>NC_091232.1:20597823-20642823 GCF_040958095.1 Procambarus clarkii
GCTCTAGTGCTCTTGGAGGTGGTGATCTTTGGAGTATATAAATACTCCGAAATTACCATCTCTTTTAAGGGTCTGAGCAGGTGGTGGAGCGGGTTAAGGCGTACCTGTTATGCCAGTTGCTGGAAGGCTTCTGTGCTGGCTAGGGTTCGAGTCTCCTGGTGGGAAAGTGTTCTAAAGTTGTATACTTCACTCTCGTGTTTAGGAGAGTTGTGCCTTAAGCATAGACACAGTGTTCTCCATATTAACAGGGACTTGATGAAAAGAACGTATAAATGACCCCTCACTTGCTCTAGTGCTCTTGGGAGGTGGTGATCTTTGGAGTATATAAATACTCCGAAATTACCATCTCTTTAAGGGTCTGAGCAGGTGGTGGAGCGGGTTAAGGCGTACCTGTTATGCCAGTTGCTGGAAGGCTTCTGTGCTGGCTAGGGTTCGAGTCTCCTGGTGGGAAAGTGTTCTAAAGTTGTATACATCACTCTCGTGTTTAGGAGAGTTGTGCCTTAAGCATAGACACAGTGTTCTCCCATATTAACAGGGACTTGATGAAAGAACGTATAAATGACCCCTCACTTGCTCTAGTGCTCTTGGGAGGTGGTGATCTTTGGAGTATATAAATACTCCGAAATTACCATCTCTTTTAAGGGTCTGAGCAGGTGGTGGAGCGGGTTAAGGCGTACCTGTTATGCCAGTTGCTGGAAGGCTTCTGTGCTGGCTAGGGTTCGAGTCTCCTGGTGGGAAAGTGTTCTAAAGTTGTATACTTCACTCTCGTGTTTAGGAGAGTTGTGCCTTAAGCATAGACACAGTGTTCTCCCATATTAACAGGGACTGATGAAAAGAACGTATAAATGACCCCTCACTTGCTCTAGTGCTCTTAGGTGGTGATCTTTGGAGTATATAAATACTCCGAAATTACCATCTCTTTTAAGGGTCTGAGCAGGTGGTGGAGCGGGTTAAGGCGTACCTGTTATGCCAGTTGCTGGAAGGCTTCTGTGCTGCTGGCTAGGGTTCGAGTCTCCTGGTGGGAAAGTGTTCTAAAGTTGTATACTTCACTCTCGTGTTTAGGAGAGTTGTGCCTTAAGCATAGACACAGTGTTCTCCCATATTAACAGGGACTTGATGAAAAGAACGTATAAATGACCCCTCACTTGCTCTAGTGCTCTTGGGAGGTGTGATCTTTGGAGTATATTAAATACTCCGAAATTACCATCTCTTTTAAGGGTCTGAGCAGGTGGTGGAGCGGGTTAAGGCGTACCTGTTATGCCAGTTGCTGGAAGGCTTCTGTGCTGGCTAGGGTTCGAGTCTCCTGGTGGGAAAGTGTTCTAAAGTTGTATACTTCACTCTCGTGTTTAGGAGAGTTGTGCCTTAAGCATAGACACAGTGTTCTCCCATATTAACAGGGACTTGATGAAATAAACGTATAAATGACCCCTCACTTGCTCTAGTGCTCTTGGGAGGTGGTGATCTTTGGAGTATATAAATACTCCGAAATTACCATCTCTTTTAAGGGTCTGAGCAGGTGGTGGAGCGGGTTAAGGCGTACCTGTTATGCCAGTTGCTGGAAGGCTTCTGTGCTGGCTAGGGTTCGAGTCTCCTGGTGGGAAAGTTTCTAAAGTTGTATACATTCACTCTCGTGTTTAGGAGAGTTGTGCCTTAAGCATAGACACAGTGTTCTCCCATATTAACAGGGACTTGATGAAAAGAACGTATAAATGACCCCTCACTTGCTCTAGTGCTCTTGGGAGGTGGTGATCTTTGGAGTATTATAAATACTCCGAAATTACCATCTCTTTTAAGGGTCTGAGCAGGTGGTGGAGCGGGTTAAGGCGTACCTGTTATGCCAGTTGCTGGAAGGCTTCTGTGCTGGCTAGGGTTCGAGTCTCCTGGTGGGAAAAGTGTTCTAAAGTTGTATACTTCACTCTCGTGTTTAGGAGAGTTGTTGCCTTAAGCATAGACACAGTGTTCTCCCATATTAACAGGGACTTGATGAAAGAACGTATAAATGACCCCTCACTTGCTCTAGTGCTCTTGGGAGGTGGTGATCTTTGGAGTATATAAATACTCCGAAATTACCATCTCTTTTAAGGGTCTGAGCAGGTGGTGGAGCGGGTTAAGGCGTACCTGTTATGCCAGTTGCTGGAAGGCTTCTGTGCTGGCTAGGGTTCGAGTCTCCTGGTGGGAAAGTGTTCTAAAGTTGTATACTTCACTCTCGTGTTTAGGAGAGTTGTGCCTTAAGCATAGACACAGTGTTCTCCATATTAACAGGGACTTGATGAAAAGAACGTATAAATGACCCTCACTTGCTCTAGTGCTCTTGGGAGGTGGTGATCTTTGGAGTATATAAATACTCCGAAATTACCATCTCTTTTAAGGGTCTGAGCAGGTGGTGGAGCGGGTAAGGCGTACCTGTTATGCCAGTTGCTGGAAGGCTTCTGTGCTGGCTAGGGTTCGAGTCTCCTGGTGGAAAGTGTTCTAAAGTTGTATACTTCACTCTCGTGTTTAGGAGAGTTGTGCCTTAAGCATAGACACAGTGTTCTCCCATATTAACAGGGACTTGATGAAATAGAACGTATAAATGACCCCTCACTTGCTCTAGTGCTCTTGGAGGTGGTGATCTTTGGAGTATATAAATACTCCGAAATTACCATCTCTTTTAAGGGTCTGAGCAGGTGGTGGAGCGGGTTAAGGCGTACCTGTTATGCCAGTTGCTGGAAGGCTTCTGTGCTGGCTAGGGTTCGAGTCTCCTGGTGGGAAAGTGTTCTAAAGTTGTATACTTCACTCTCGTGTTTAGGAGAGTTGTGCCTTAAGCATAGACACAGTGTTCTCCCATATTAACAGGGACTTGATGAAAGAACGTATAAATGACCCCTCACTTGCTCTAGTGCTCTTGGGAGGTGGTGATCTTTGGAGTATATAAATACTCCGAAATTACCATCTCTTTTAAGGGTCTGAGCAGGTGGTGGAGCGGGTTAAGGCGTACCTGTTATGCCAGTTGCTGGAAGGCTTCTGTGCTGGCTAGGGTTCGAGTCTCCTGGTGGGAAAGTGTTCTAAAGTTGTATACTTCACTCTCGTGTTTAGGAGAGTTGTGCCTTAAGCATAGACACAGTGTTCTCCCATATTAACAGGGACTTGATGAAAAGAACGTATAAATGACCCCTCACTTGCTCTAGTGCTCTTGGGAGGTGGTGATCTTTGGAGTATATAAATACTCCGAAATTACCATCTCTTTTAAGGGTCTGAGCAGGTGGTGGAGCGGGTTAAGGCGTACCTGTTATGCCAGTTGCTGGAAGGCTTCTGTGCTGGCTAGGGTTCGAGTCTCCTGGTGGGAAAGTGTTCTAAAGTTGTATACATCACTCTCGTGTTTAGGAGAGTTGTGCCTTAAGCATAGACACAGTGTTCTCCCATATTAACAGGGACTTGATGAAAAGAACGTATAAATGACCCCTCACTTGCTCTAGTGCTCTTGGGAGGTGGTGATCTTTGGAGTATATAAATACTCCGAAATTACCATCTCTTTTAAGGGTCTGAGCAGGTGGTGGAGCGGGTTAAGGCGTACCTGTTATGCCAGTTGCTGGAAGGCTTCTGTGCTGGCTAGGGTTCGAGTCTCCTGGTGGGAAAGTGTTCTAAAGTTGTATACTTCACTCTCGTGTTTAGGAGAGTTGTGCCTTAAGCATAGACACAGTGTTCTCCCATATTAACAGGGACTTGATGAAAAGAACGTATAAATGACCCCTCACTTGCTCTAGTGCTCTTGGGAGGTGGTGATCTTTGGAGTATATAAATACTCCGAAATTACCATCTCTTTTAAGGGTCTGAGCAGGTGGTGGAGCGGGTTAAGGCGTACCTGTTATGCCAGTTGCTGGAAGGCTTCTGTGCTGGCTAGGGTTCGAGTCTCCTGGTGGGAAAGTGTTCTAAAGTTGTATACTTCACTCTCGTGTTTAGGAGAGTTGTGCCTTAAGCATAGACACAGTGTTCTCCCATATTAACAGGGACTTGATGAAAAGAACGTATAAATGACCCCTCACTTGCTCTAGTGCTCTTGGGAGGTGGTGATCTTTGGAGTATATAAATACTCCGAAATTACCATCTCTTTTAAGGGTCTGAGCAGGTGGTGGAGCGGGTTAAGGCGTACCTGTTATGCCAGTTGCTGGAAGGCTTCTGTGCTGGCTAGGGTTCGAGTCTCCTGGTGGGAAAGTGTTCTAAAGTTGTATACTTCACTCTCGTGTTTAGGAGAGTTGTGCCTTAAGCATAGACACAGTGTTCTCCCATATTAACAGGGACTTGATGAAAAGAACGTATAAATGACCCCTCACTTGCTCTAGTGCTCTTGGGAGGTGGTGATCTTTGGAGTATATAAATACTCCGAAATTACCATCTCTTTTAAGGGTCTGAGCAGGTGGTGGAGCGGGTTAAGGCGTACCTGTTATGCCAGTTGCTGGAAGGCTTCTGTGCTGGCTAGGGTTCGAGTCTCCTGGTGGGAAAGTGTTCTAAAGTTGTATACTTCACTCTCGTGTTTAGGAGAGTTGTGCCTTAAGCATAGACACAGTGTTCTCCCATATTAACAGGGACTTGATGAAAAGAACGTATAAATGACCCCTCACTTGCTCTAGTGCTCTTGGGAGGTGGTGATCTTTGGAGTATATAAATACTCCGAAATTACCATCTCTTTTAAGGGTCTGAGCAGGTGGTGGAGCGGGTTAAGGCGTACCTGTTATGCCAGTTGCTGGAAGGCTTCTGTGCTGGCTAGGGTTCGAGTCTCCTGGTGGGAAAGTGTTCTAAAGTTGTATACTTCACTCTCGTGTTTAGGAGAGTTGTGCCTTAAGCATAGACACAGTGTTCTCCCATATTAACAGGGACTTGATGAAAGAACGTATAAATGACCCCTCACTTGCTCTAGTGCTCTTGGGAGGTGGTGATCTTTGGAGTATATAAATACTCCGAAATTACCATCTCTTTTAAGGGTCTGAGCAGGTGGTGGAGCGGGTTAAGGCGTACCTGTTATGCCAGTTGCTGGAAGGCTTCTGTGCTGGCTAGGGTTCGAGTCTCCTGGTGGGAAAGTGTTCTAAAGTTGTATACTTCACTCTCGTGTTTAGGAGAGTTGTGCCTTAAGCATAGACACAGTGTTCTCCCATATTAACAGGGACTTGATGAAAAGAACGTATAAATGACCCCTCACTTGCTCTAGTGCTCTTGGGAGGTGGTGATCTTTGGAGTATATAAATACTCCGAAATTACCATCTCTTTTAAGGGTCTGAGCAGGTGGTGGAGCGGGTTAAGGCGTACCTGTTATGCCAGTTGCTGGAAGGCTTCTGTGCTGGCTAGGGTTCGAGTCTCCTGGTGGGAAAGTGTTCTAAAGTTGTATACTTCACTCTCGTGTTTAGGAGAGTTGTGCCTTAAGCATAGACACAGTGTTCTCCCATATTAACAGGGACTTGATGAAAGAACGTATAAATGACCCCTCACTTGCTCTAGTGCTCTTGGGAGGTGGTGATCTTTGGAGTATATAAATACTCCGAAATTACCATCTCTTTTAAGGGTCTGAGCAGGTGGTGGAGCGGGTTAAGGCGTACCTGTTATGCCAGTTGCTGGAAGGCTTCTGTGCTGGCTAGGGTTCGAGTCTCCTGGTGGGAAAGTGTTCTAAAGTTGTATACTTCACTCTCGTGTTTAGGAGAGTTGTGCCTTAAGCATAGACACAGTGTTCTCCCATATTAACAGGGACTTGATGAAAAGAACGTATAAATGACCCCTCACTTGCTCTAGTGCTCTTGGGAGGTGGTGATCTTTGGAGTATATAAATACTCCGAAATTACCATCTCTTTTAAGGGTCTGAGCAGGTGGTGGAGCGGGTTAAGGCGTACCTGTTATGCCAGTTGCTGGAAGGCTTCTGTGCTGGCTAGGGTTCGAGTCTCCTGGTGGGAAAGTGTTCTAAAGTTGTATACTTCACTCTCGTGTTTAGGAGAGTTGTGCCTTAAGCATAGACACAGTGTTCTCCCATATTAACAGGGACTTGATGAAAAGAACGTATAAATGACCCCTCACTTGCTCTAGTGCTCTTGGGAGGTGGTGATCTTTGGAGTATATAAATACTCCGAAATTACCATCTCTTTTAAGGGTCTGAGCAGGTGGTGGAGCGGGTTAAGGCGTACCTGTTATGCCAGTTGCTGGAAGGCTTCTGTGCTGGCTAGGGTTCGAGTCTCCTGGTGGGAAAGTGTTCTAAAGTTGTATACTTCACTCTCGTGTTTAGGAGAGTTGTGCCTTAAGCATAGACACAGTGTTCTCCCATATTAACAGGGACTTGATGAAAAGAACGTATAAATGACCCCTCACTTGCTCTAGTGCTCTTGGGAGGTGGTGATCTTTGGAGTATATAAATACTCCGAAATTACCATCTCTTTTAAGGGTCTGAGCAGGTGGTGGAGCGGGTTAAGGCGTACCTGTTATGCCAGTTGCTGGAAGGCTTCTGTGCTGGCTAGGGTTCGAGTCTCCTGGTGGGAAAGTGTTCTAAAGTTGTATACTTCACTCTCGTGTTTAGGAGAGTTGTGCCTTAAGCATAGACACAGTGTTCTCCCATATTAACAGGGACTTGATGAAAAGAACGTATAAATGACCCCTCACTTGCTCTAGTGCTCTTGGGAGGTGGTGATCTTTGGAGTATATAAATACTCCGAAATTACCATCTCTTTTAAGGGTCTGAGCAGGTGGTGGAGCGGGTTAAGGCGTACCTGTTATGCCAGTTGCTGGAAGGCTTCTGTGCTGCTGGCTAGGGTTCGAGTCTCCTGGTGGGAAAGTGTTCTAAAGTTGTATACTTCACTCTCGTGTTTAGGAGAGTTGTGCCTTAAGCATAGACACAGTGTTCTCCCATATTAACAGGGACTTGATGAAAAGAACGTATAAATGACCCCTCACTTGCTCTAGTGCTCTTGGGAGGTGGTGATCTTTGGAGTATATAAATACTCCGAAATTACCATCTCTTTTAAGGGTCTGAGCAGGTGGTGGAGCGGGTTAAGGCGTACCTGTTATGCCAGTTGCTGGAAGGCTTCTGTGCTGGCTAGGGTTCGAGTCTCCTGGTGGGAAAGTGTTCTAAAGTTGTATACTTCACTCTCGTGTTTAGGAGAGTTGTGCCTTAAGCATAGACACAGTGTTCTCCCATATTAACAGGGACTTGATGAAAAGAACGTATAAATGACCCCTCACTTGCTCTAGTGCTCTTGGGAGGTGGTGATCTTTGGAGTATATAAATACTCCGAAATTACCATCTCTTTTAAGGGTCTGAGCAGGTGGTGGAGCGGGTTAAGGCGTACCTGTTATGCCAGTTGCTGGAAGGCTTCTGTGCTGGCTAGGGTTCGAGTCTCCTGGTGGGAAAGTGTTCTAAAGTTGTATACTTCACTCTCGTGTTTAGGAGAGTTGTGCCTTAAGCATAGACACAGTGTTCTCCCATATTAACAGGGACTTGATGAAAAGAACGTATAAATGACCCCTCACTTGCTCTAGTGCTCTTGGGAGGTGGTGATCTTTGGAGTATATAAATACTCCGAAATTACCATCTCTTTTAAGGGTCTGAGCAGGTGGTGGAGCGGGTTAAGGCGTACCTGTTATGCCAGTTGCTGGAAGGCTTCTGTGCTGGCTAGGGTTCGAGTCTCCTGGTGGGAAAGTGTTCTAAAGTTGTATACTTCACTCTCGTGTTTAGGAGAGTTGTGCCTTAAGCATAGACACAGTGTTCTCCCATATTAACAGGGACTTGATGAAAAGAACGTATAAATGACCCCTCACTTGCTCTAGTGCTCTTGGGAGGTGGTGATCTTTGGAGTATATAAATACTCCGAAATTACCATCTCTTTTAAGGGTCTGAGCAGGTGCTGGAGCGGGTTAAGGCGTACCTGTTATGCCAGTTGCTGGAAGGCTTCTGTGCTGGCTAGGGTTCGAGTCTCCTGGTGGGAAAGTGTTCTAAAGTTGTATACTTCACTCTTCGTGTTTAGGAGAGTTGTGCCTTAAGCATAGACACAGTGTTCTCCCATATTAACAGGGACTTGATGAAAAGAACGTATAAATGACCCCTCACTTGCTCTAGTGCTCTTGGGAGGTGGTGATCTTTGGAGTATATAAATACTCCGAAATTACCATCTCTTTTAAGGGTCTGAGCAGGTGGTGGAGCGGGTTAAGGCGTACCTGTTATGCCAGTTGCTGGAAGGCTTCTGTGCTGGCTAGGGTTCGAGTCTCCTGGTGGGAAAGTGTTCTAAAGTTGTATACTTCACTCTCGTGTTTAGGAGAGTTGTGCCTTAAGCATAGACACAGTGTTCTCCCATATTAACAGGGACTTGATGAAAAGAACGTATAAATGACCCCTCACTTGCTCTAGTGCTCTTGGGAGGTGGTGATCTTTGGAGTATATAAATACTCCGAAATTACCATCTCTTTTAAGGGTCTGAGCAGGTGGTGGAGCGGGTTAAGGCGTACCTGTTATGCCAGTTGCTGGAAGGCTTCTGTGCTGGCTAGGGTTCGAGTCTCCTGGTGGGAAAGTGTTCTAAAGTTGTATACTTCACTCTCGTGTTTAGGAGAGTTGTGCCTTAAGCATAGACACAGTGTTCTCCCATATTAACAGGGACTTGATGAAAAGAACGTATAAATGACCCCTCACTTGCTCTAGTGCTCTTGGGAGGTGGTGATCTTTGGAGTATATAAATACTCCGAAATTACCATCTCTTTTAAGGGTCTGAGCAGGTGGTGGAGCGGGTTAAGGCGTACCTGTTATGCCAGTTGCTGGAAGGCTTCTGTGCTGGCTAGGGTTCGAGTCTCCTGGTGGGAAAGTGTTCTAAAGTTGTATACTTCACTCTCGTGTTTAGGAGAGTTGTGCCTTAAGCATAGACACAGTGTTCTCCCATATTAACAGGGACTTGATGAAAAGAACGTATAAATGACCCCTCACTTGCTCTAGTGCTCTTGGGAGGTGGTGATCTTTGGAGTATATAAATACTCCGAAATTACCATCTCTTTTAAGGGTCTGAGCAGGTGGTGGAGCGGGTTAAGGCGTACCTGTTATGCCAGTTGCTGGAAGGCTTCTGTGCTGGCTAGGGTTCGAGT
The DNA here is from genome assembly GCF_040958095.1 of Procambarus clarkii. Lineage (NCBI taxonomy): Eukaryota > Metazoa > Arthropoda > Malacostraca > Decapoda > Cambaridae > Procambarus > Procambarus clarkii. Next base: position 20,606,899 of record NC_091232.1, read on the forward strand.
CTCCTGGTGGGAAAGTGTTCTAAAGTTGTATACTTCACTCTCGTGTTTAGGAGAGTTGTGCCTTAAGCATAGACACAGTGTTCTCCCATATTAACAGGGACTTGATGAAAAGAACGTATAAATGACCCCTCACTTGCTCTAGTGCTCTTGGGAGGTGGTGATCTTTGGAGTATATAAATACTCCGAAATTACCATCTCTTTTAAGGGTCTGAGCAGGTGGTGGAGCGGGTTAAGGCGTACCTGTTATGCCAGTTGCTGGAAGGCTTCTGTGCTGGCTAGGGTTCGAGTCTCCTGGTGGGAAAGTGTTCTAAAGTTGTATACTTCACTCTCGTGTTTAGGAGAGTTGTGCCTTAAGCATAGACACAGTGTTCTCCCATATTAACAGGGACTTGATGAAAAGAACGTATAAATGACCCCTCACTTGCTCTAGTGCTCTTGGGAGGTGGTGATCTTTGGAGTATATAAATACTCCGAAATTACCATCTCTTTTAAGGGTCTGAGCAGGTGGTGGAGCGGGTTAAGGCGTACCTGTTATGCCAGTTGCTGGAAGGCTTCTGTGCTGGCTAGGGTTCGAGTCTCCTGGTGGGAAAGTGTTCTAAAGTTGTATACTTCACTCTCGTGTTTAGGAGAGTTGTGCCTTAAGCATAGACACAGTGTTCTCCCATATTAACAGGGACTTGATGAAAAGAACGTATAAATGACCCCTCACTTGCTCTAGTGCTCTTGGGAGGTGGTGATCTTTGGAGTATATAAATACTCCGAAATTACCATCTCTTTTAAGGGTCTGAGCAGGTGGTGGAGCGGGTTAAGGCGTACCTGTTATGCCAGTTGCTGGAAGGCTTCTGTGCTGGCTAGGGTTCGAGTCTCCTGGTGGGAAAGTGTTCTAAAGTTGTATACTTCACTCTCGTGTTTAGGAGAGTTGTGCCTTAAGCATAGACACAGTGTTCTCCCATATTAACAGGGACTTGATGAAAAGAACGTATAAATGACCCCTCACTTGCTCTAGTGCTCTTGGGAGGTGGTGATCTTTGGAGTATATAAATACTCCGAAATTACCATCTCTTTTAAGGGTCTGAGCAGGTGGTGGAGCGGGTTAAGGCGTACCTGTTATGCCAGTTGCTGGAAGGCTTCTGTGCTGGCTAGGGTTCGAGTCTCCTGGTGGGAAAGTGTTCTAAAGTTGTATACTTCACTCTCGTGTTTAGGAGAGTTGTGCCTTAAGCATAGACACAGTGTTCTCCCATATTAACAGGGACTTGATGAAAAGAACGTATAAATGACCCCTCACTTGCTCTAGTGCTCTTGGGAGGTGGTGATCTTTGGAGTATATAAATACTCCGAAATTACCATCTCTTTTAAGGGTCTGAGCAGGTGGTGGAGCGGGTTAAGGCGTACCTGTTATGCCAGTTGCTGGAAGGCTTCTGTGCTGGCTAGGGTTCGAGTCTCCTGGTGGGAAAGTGTTCTAAAGTTGTATACTTCACTCTCGTGTTTAGGAGAGTTGTGCCTTAAGCATAGACACAGTGTTCTCCCATATTAACAGGGACTTGATGAAAAGAACGTATAAATGACCCCTCACTTGCTCTAGTGCTCTTGGGAGGTGGTGATCTTTGGAGTATATAAATACTCCGAAATTACCATCTCTTTTAAGGGTCTGAGCAGGTGGTGGAGCGGGTTAAGGCGTACCTGTTATGCCAGTTGCTGGAAGGCTTCTGTGCTGGCTAGGGTTCGAGTCTCCTGGTGGGAAAGTGTTCTAAAGTTGTATACTTCACTCTCGTGTTTAGGAGAGTTGTGCCTTAAGCATAGACACAGTGTTCTCCCATATTAACAGGGACTTGATGAAAAGAACGTATAAATGACCCCTCACTTGCTCTAGTGCTCTTGGGAGGTGGTGATCTTTGGAGTATATAAATACTCCGAAATTACCATCTCTTTTAAGGGTCTGAGCAGGTGGTGGAGCGGGTTAAGGCGTACCTGTTATGCCAGTTGCTGGAAGGCTTCTGTGCTGGCTAGGGTTCGAGTCTCCTGGTGGGAAAGTGTTCTAAAGTTGTATACTTCACTCTCGTGTTTAGGAGAGTTGTGCCTTAAGCATAGACACAGTGTTCTCCCATATTAACAGGGACTTGATGAAAAGAACGTATAAATGACCCCTCACTTGCTCTAGTGCTCTTGGGAGGTGGTGATCTTTGGAGTATATAAATACTCCGAAATTACCATCTCTTTTAAGGGTCTGAGCAGGTGGTGGAGCGGGTTAAGGCGTACCTGTTATGCCAGTTGCTGGAAGGCTTCTGTGCTGGCTAGGGTTCGAGTCTCCTGGTGGGAAAGTGTTCTAAAGTTGTATACTTCACTCTCGTGTTTAGGAGAGTTGTGCCTTAAGCATAGACACAGTGTTCTCCCATATTAACAGGGACTTGATGAAAAGAACGTATAAATGACCCCTCACTTGCTCTAGTGCTCTTGGGAGGTGGTGATCTTTGGAGTATATAAATACTCCGAAATTACCATCTCTTTTAAGGGTCTGAGCAGGTGGTGGAGCGGGTTAAGGCGTACCTGTTATGCCAGTTGCTGGAAGGCTTCTGTGCTGGCTAGGGTTCGAGTCTCCTGGTGGGAAAGTGTTCTAAAGTTGTATACTTCACTCTCGTGTTTAGGAGAGTTGTGCCTTAAGCATAGACACAGTGTTCTCCCATATTAACAGGGACTTGATGAAAAGAACGTATAAATGACCCCTCACTTGCTCTAGTGCTCTTGGGAGGTGGTGATCTTTGGAGTATATAAATACTCCGAAATTACCATCTCTTTTAAGGGTCTGAGCAGGTGGTGGAGCGGGTTAAGGCGTACCTGTTATGCCAGTTGCTGGAAGGCTTCTGTGCTGGCTAGGGTTCGAGTCTCCTGGTGGGAAAGTGTTCTAAAGTTGTATACTTCACTCTCGTGTTTAGGAGAGTTGTGCCTTAAGCATAGACACAGTGTTCTCCCATATTAACAGGGACTTGATGAAAAGAACGTATAAATGACCCCTCACTTGCTCTAGTGCTCTTGGGAGGTGGTGATCTTTGGAGTATATAAATACTCCGAAATTACCATCTCTTTTAAGGGTCTGAGCAGGTGGTGGAGCGGGTTAAGGCGTACCTGTTATGCCAGTTGCTGGAAGGCTTCTGTGCTGGCTAGGGTTCGAGTCTCCTGGTGGGAAAGTGTTCTAAAGTTGTATACTTCACTCTCGTGTTTAGGAGAGTTGTGCCTTAAGCATAGACACAGTGTTCTCCCATATTAACAGGGACTTGATGAAAAGAACGTATAAATGACCCCTCACTTGCTCTAGTGCTCTTGGGAGGTGGTGATCTTTGGAGTATATAAATACTCCGAAATTACCATCTCTTTTAAGGGTCTGAGCAGGTGGTGGAGCGGGTTAAGGCGTACCTGTTATGCCAGTTGCTGGAAGGCTTCTGTGCTGGCTAGGGTTCGAGTCTCCTGGTGGGAAAGTGTTCTAAAGTTGTATACTTCACTCTCGTGTTTAGGAGAGTTGTGCCTTAAGCATAGACACAGTGTTCTCCCATATTAACAGGGACTTGATGAAAAGAACGTATAAATGACCCCTCACTTGCTCTAGTGCTCTTGGGAGGTGGTGATCTTTGGAGTATATAAATACTCCGAAATTACCATCTCTTTTAAGGGTCTGAGCAGGTGGTGGAGCGGGTTAAGGCGTACCTGTTATGCCAGTTGCTGGAAGGCTTCTGTGCTGGCTAGGGTTCGAGTCTCCTGGTGGGAAAGTGTTCTAAAGTTGTATACTTCACTCTCGTGTTTAGGAGAGTTGTGCCTTAAGCATAGACACAGTGTTCTCCCATATTAACAGGGACTTGATGAAAAGAACGTATAAATGACCCCTCACTTGCTCTAGTGCTCTTGGGAGGTGGTGATCTTTGGAGTATATAAATACTCCGAAATTACCATCTCTTTTAAGGGTCTGAGCAGGTGGTGGAGCGGGTTAAGGCGTACCTGTTATGCCAGTTGCTGGAAGGCTTCTGTGCTGGCTAGGGTTCGAGTCTCCTGGTGGGAAAGTGTTCTAAAGTTGTATACTTCACTCTCGTGTTTAGGAGAGTTGTGCCTTAAGCATAGACACAGTGTTCTCCCATATTAACAGGGACTTGATGAAAAGAACGTATAAATGACCCCTCACTTGCTCTAGTGCTCTTGGGAGGTGGTGATCTTTGGAGTATATAAATACTCCGAAATTACCATCTCTTTTAAGGGTCTGAGCAGGTGCTGGAGCGGGTTAAGGCGTACCTGTTATGCCAGTTGCTGGAAGGCTTCTGTGCTGGCTAGGGTTCGAGTCTCCTGGTGGGAAAGTGTTCTAAAGTTGTATACTTCACTCTCGTGTTTAGGAGAGTTGTGCCTTAAGCATAGACACAGTGTTCTCCCATATTAACAGGGACTTGATGAAAAGAACGTATAAATGACCCCTCACTTGCTCTAGTGCTCTTGGGAGGTGGTGATCTTTGGAGTATATAAATACTCCGAAATTACCATCTCTTTTAAGGGTCTGAGCAGGTGGTGGAGCGGGTTAAGGCGTACCTGTTATGCCAGTTGCTGGAAGGCTTCTGTGCTGGCTAGGGTTCGAGTCTCCTGGTGGGAAAGTGTTCTAAAGTTGTATACTTCACTCTCGTGTTTAGGAGAGTTGTGCCTTAAGCATAGACACAGTGTTCTCCCATATTAACAGGGACTTGATGAAAAGAACGTATAAATGACCCCTCACTTGCTCTAGTGCTCTTGGGAGGTGGTGATCTTTGGAGTATATAAATACTCCGAAATTACCATCTCTTTTAAGGGTCTGAGCAGGTGGTGGAGCGGGTTAAGGCGTACCTGTTATGCCAGTTGCTGGAAGGCTTCTGTGCTGGCTAGGGTTCGAGTCTCCTGGTGGGAAAGTGTTCTAAAGTTGTATACATCACTCTCGTGTTTAGGAGAGTTGTGCCTTAAGCATAGACACAGTGTTCTCCCATATTAACAGGGACTTGATGAAAAGAACGTATAAATGACCCCTCACTTGCTCTAGTGCTCTTGGGAGGTGGTGATCTTTGGAGTATATAAATACTCCGAAATTACCATCTCTTTTAAGGGTCTGAGCAGGTGGTGGAGCGGGTTAAGGCGTACCTGTTATGCCAGTTGCTGGAAGGCTTCTGTGCTGGCTAGGGTTCGAGTCTCCTGGTGGGAAAGTGTTCTAAAGTTGTATACTTCACTCTCGTGTTTAGGAGAGTTGTGCCTTAAGCATAGACACAGTGTTCTCCCATATTAACAGGGACTTGATGAAAAGAACGTATAAATGACCCCTCACTTGCTCTAGTGCTCTTGGGAGGTGGTGATCTTTGGAGTATATAAATACTCCGAAATTACCATCTCTTTTAAGGGTCTGAGCAGGTGGTGGAGCGGGTTAAGGCGTACCTGTTATGCCAGTTGCTGGAAGGCTTCTGTGCTGCTGGCTAGGGTTCGAGTCTCCTGGTGGGAAAGTGTTCTAAAGTTGTATACTTCACTCTCGTGTTTAGGAGAGTTGTGCCTTAAGCATAGACACAGTGTTCTCCCATATTAACAGGGACTTGATGAAAAGAACGTATAAATGACCCCTCACTTGCTCTAGTGCTCTTGGGAGGTGGTGATCTTTGGAGTATATAAATACTCAGAAATTACCATCTCTTTTAAGGGTCTGAGCAGGTGGTGGAGCGGGTTAAGGCGTACCTGTTATGCCAGTTGCTGGAAGGCTTCTGTGCTGGCTAGGGTTCGAGTCTCCTGGTGGGAAAGTGTTCTAAAGTTGTATACTTCACTCTCGTGTTTAGGAGAGTTGTGCCTTAAGCATAGACACAGTGTTCTCCCATATTAACAGGGACTTGATGAAAAGAACGTATAAATGACCCCTCACTTGCTCTAGTGCTCTTGGGAGGTGGTGATCTTTGGAGTATATAAATACTCCTGAAATTACCATCTCTTTTAAGGGTCTGAGCAGGTGGTGGAGCGGGTTAAGGCGTACCTGTTATGCCAGTTGCTGGAAGGCTTCTGTGCTGGCTAGGGTTCGAGTCTCCTGGTGGGAAAGTGTTCTAAAGTTGTATACATCACTCTCGTGTTTAGGAGAGTTGTGCCTTAAGCATAGACACAGTGTTCTCCCATATTAACAGGGACTTGATGAAAAGAACGTATAAATGACCCCTCACTTGCTCTAGGTGCTCTTGGGAGGTGGTGATCTTTGGAGTATATAAATACTCCGAAATTACCATCTCTTTTAAGGGTCTGAGCAGGTGGTGGAGCGGGTTAAGGCGTACCTGTTATGCCAGTTGCTGGAAGGCTTCTGTGCTGGCTAGGGTTCGAGTCTCCTGGTGGGAAAGTGTTCTAAAGTTGTATACTTCACTCTCGTGTTTAGGAGAGTTGTGCCTTAAGCATAGACACAGTGTTCTCCCATATTAACAGGGACTTGATGAAAAGAACGTATAAATGACCCCTCACTTGCTCTAGTGCTCTTGGGAGGTGGTGATCTTTGGAGTATATAAATACTCCGAAATTACCATCTCTTTTAAGGGTCTGAGCAGGTGGTGGAGCGGGTTAAGGCGTACCTGTTATGCCAGTTGCTGGAAGGCTTCTGTGCTGGCTAGGGTTCGAGTCTCCTGGTGGGAAAGTGTTCTAAAGTTGTATACTTCACTCTCGTGTTTAGGAGAGTTGTGCCTTAAGCATAGACACAGTGTTCTCCCATATTAACAGGGACTTGATGAAAAGAACGTATAAATGACCCCTCACTTGCTCTAGTGCTCTTGGGAGGTGGTGATCTTTGGAGTATATAAATACTCCGAAATTACCATCTCTTTTAAGGGTCTGAGCAGGTGGTGGAGCGGGTTAAGGCGTACCTGTTATGCCAGTTGCTGGAAGGCTTCTGTGCTGGCTAGGGTTCGAGTCTCCTGGTGGGAAAGTGTTCTAAAGTTGTATACTTCACTCTCGTGTTTAGGAGAGTTGTGCCTTAAGCATAGACACAGTGTTCTCCCATATTAACAGGGACTTGATGAAAAGAACGTATAAATGACCCCTCACTTGCTCTAGTGCTCTTGGGAGGTGGTGATCTTTGGAGTATATAAATACTCCGAAATTACCATCTCTTTTAAGGGTCTGAGCAGGTGGTGGAGCGGGTTAAGGCGTACCTGTTATGCCAGTTGCTGGAAGGCTTCTGTGCTGGCTAGGGTTCGAGTCTCCTGGTGGGAAAGTGTTCTAAAGTTGTATACTTCACTCTCGTGTTTAGGAGAGTTGTGCCTTAAGCATAGACACAGTGTTCTCCCATATTAACAGGGACTTGATGAAAAGAACGTATAAATGACCCCTCACTTGCTCTAGTGCTCTTGGGAGGTGGTGATCTTTGGAGTATATAAATACTCCGAAATTACCATCTCTTTTAAGGGTCTGAGCAGGTGGTGGAGCGGGTTAAGGCGTACCTGTTATGCCAGTTGCTGGAAGGCTTCTGTGCTGGCTAGGGTTCGAGTCTCCTGGTGGGAAAGTGTTCTAAAGTTGTATACTTCACTCTCGTGTTTAGGAGAGTTGTGCCTTAAGCATAGACACAGTGTTCTCCCATATTAACAGGGACTTGATGAAAAGAACGTATAAATGACCCCTCACTTGCTCTAGTGCTCTTGGGAGGTGGTGATCTTTGGAGTATATAAATACTCCGAAATTACCATCTCTTTTAAGGGTCTGAGCAGGTGGTGGAGCGGGTTAAGGCGTACCTGTTATGCCAGTTGCTGGAAGGCTTCTGTGCTGGCTAGGGTTCGAGTCTCCTGGTGGGAAAGTGTTCTAAAGTTGTATACTTCACTCTCGTGTTTAGGAGAGTTGTGCCTTAAGCATAGACACAGTGTTCTCCCATATTAACAGGGACTTGATGTAAAGAACGTATAAATGACCCCTCACTTGCTCTAGTGCTCTTGGGAGGTGGTGATCTTTGGAGTATATAAATACTCCGAAATTACCATCTCTTTTAAGGGTCTGAGCAGGTGGTGGAGCGGGTTAAGGCGTACCTGTTATGCCAGTTGCTGGAAGGCTTCTGTGCTGCTGGCTAGGGTTCGAGTCTCCTGGTGGGAAAGTGTTCTAAAGTTGTATACTTCACTCTCGTGTTTAGGAGAGTTGTGCCTTAAGCATAGACACAGTGTTCTCCCATATTAACAGGGACTTGATGAAAAGAACGTATAAATGACCCCTCACTTGCTCTAGTGCTCTTGGGAGGTGGTGATCTTTGGAGTATATAAATACTCCGAAATTACCATCTCTTTTAAGGGTCTGAGCAGGTGGTGGAGCGGGTTAAGGCGTACCTGTTATGCCAGTTGCTGGAAGGCTTCTGTGCTGGCTAGGGTTCGAGTCTCCTGGTGGGAAAGTGTTCTAAAGTTGTATACTTCACTCTCGTGTTTAGGAGAGTTGTGCCTTAAGCATAGACACAGTGTTCTCCCATATTAACAGGGACTTGATGTAAAGAACGTATAAATGACCCCTCACTTGCTCTAGTGCTCTTGGGAGGTGGTGATCTTTGGAGTATATAAATACTCCGAAATTACCATCTCTTTTAAGGGTCTGAGCAGGTGGTGGAGCGGGTTAAGGCGTACCTGTTATGCCAGTTGCTGGAAGGCTTCTGTGCTGCTGGCTAGGGTTCGAGTCTCCTGGTGGGAAAGTGTTCTAAAGTTGTATACTTCACTCTCGTGTTTAGGAGAGTTGTGCCTTAAGCATAGACACAGTGTTCTCCCATATTAACAGGGACTTGATGAAAAGAACGTATAAATGACCCCTCACTTGCTCTAGTGCTCTTGGGAGGTGGTGATCTTTGGAGTATATAACTACTCCGAAATTACCATCTCTTTTAAGGGTCTGAGCAGGTGCTGGAGCGGGTTAAGGCGTACCTGTTATGCCAGTTGCTGGAAGGCTTCTGTGCTGGCTAGGGTTCGAGTCTCCTGGTGGGAAAGTGTTCTAAAGTTGTATACTTAACTCTCGTGTTTAGGAGAGTTGTGCCTTAAGCATAGACACTGTGTCTTCCCATATTAACAGGGACTTGATGAAATAACGTATAAATGACCCCTCACTTGCTCTAGTGCTCTTGGGAGGTGGTGATCTTTGGTGTATTTAAATACTCCGAAATTACCATCTCTTTTAAGGGTCTGAGCAGGTGGTGGAGCGGGTTAAGGCGTACCTGTTATGCCAGTTGCTGGAAGGCTTCTGTGCTGGCTAGGGTTCGAGTCTCCTGGTGGGAAAGTGTTCTAAAGTTGTATACTTCACTCTCGTGTTTAGGAGAGTTGTGCCTTAAGCATAGACACTGTGTCTTCCCATATTAACAGGGACTTGATGAAATAACGTATAAATGACCCCTCACTTGCTCTAGTGCTCTTGGGAGGTGGTGATCTTTGGTAGTATATAAATACTCCGAAATTACCATCTCTTTTAAGGGTCTGAGCAGGTGGTGGAGCGGGTTAAGGCGTACCTGTTATGCCAGTTGCTGGAAGGCTTCTGTGCTGGCTAGGGTTCGAGTCTCCTGGTGGGAAAGTGTTCTAAAGTTGTATACTTCACTCTCGTGTTTAGGAGAGTTGTGCCTTAAGCATAGACACAGTGTTCTCCCATATTAACAGGGACTTGATGAAAAGAACGTATAAATGACCCCTCACTTGCTCTAGTGCTCTTGGGAGGTGGTGATCTTTGGAGTATATAAATACTCCGAAATTACCATCTCTTTTAAGGGTCTGAGCAGGTGGTGGAGCGGGTTAAGGCGTACCTGTTATGCCAGTTGCTGGAAGGCTTCTGTGCTGGCTAGGGTTCGAGTCTCCTGGTGGGAAAGTGTTCTAAAGTTGTATACTTCACTCTCGTGTTTAGGAGAGTTGTGCCTTAAGCATAGACACAGTGTTCTCCCATATTAACAGGGACTTGATGAAAAGAACGTATAAATGACCCCTCACTTGCTCTAGTGCTCTTGGGAGGTGGTGATCTATTGGAGTATATAAATACTCCGAAATTACCATCTCTTTTAAGGGTCTGAGCAGGTGGTGGAGCGGGTTAAGGCGTACCTGTTATGCCAGTTGCTGGAAGGCTTCTGTGCTGGCTAGGGTTCGAGTCTCCTGGTGGGAAAGTGTTCTAAAGTTGTATACTTCACTCTCGTGTTTAGGAGAGTTGTGCCTTAAGCATAGACACAGTGTTCTCCCATATTAACAGGGACTTGATGAAAGAACGTATAAATGACCCCTCACTTGCTCTAGTGCTCTTGGGAGGTGGTGATCTTTGGAGTATATAAATACTCCGAAATTACCATCTCTTTTAAGGGTCTGAGCAGGTGGTGGAGCGGGTTAAGGCGTACCTGTTATGCCAGTTGCTGGAAGGCTTCTGTGCTGGCTAGGGTTCGAGTCTCCTGGTGGGAAAGTGTTCTAAAGTTGTATACTTCACTCTCGTGTTTAGGAGAGTTGTGCCTTAAGCATAGACACAGTGTTCTTCCCATATTAACAGGGACTTGATGAAAAGAACGTATAAATGACCCCTCACTTGCTCTAGTGCTCTTGGGAGGTGGTGATCTTTGGAGTATATAAATACTCCGAAATTACCATCTCTTTTAAGGGTCTGAGCAGGTGGTGGAGCGGGTTAAGGCGTACCTGTTATGCCAGTTGCTGGAAGGCTTCTGTGCTGGCTAGGGTTCGAGTCTCCTGGTGGGAAAGTGTTCTAAAGTTGTATACTTCACTCTCGTGTTTAGGAGAGTTGTGCCTTAAGCATAGACACAGTGTTCTCCCATATTAACAGGGACTTGATGAAAAGAACGTATAAATGACCCCTCACTTGCTCTAGTGCTCTTGGGAGGTGGTGATCTTTGGAGTATTATAAATACTCCGAAATTACCATCTCTTTTAAGGGTCTGAGCAGGTGGTGGAGCGGGTTAAGGCGTACCTGTTATGCCAGTTGCTGGAAGGCTTCTGTGCTGGCTAGGGTTCGAGTCTCCTGGTGGGAAAGTGTTCTAAAGTTGTATACTTCACTCTCGTGTTTAGGAGAGTTGTGCCTTAAGCATAGACACAGTGTTCTTCCCATATTAACAGGGACTTGATGAAATAACGTATAAATGACCCCTCACTTGCTCTAGTGCTCTTGGGAGGTGGTGATCTTTGGAGTATATAAATACTCCGAAATTACCATCTCTTTTAAGGGTCTGAGCAGGTGGTGGAGCGGGTTAAGGCGTACCTGTTATGCCAGTTGCTGGAAGGCTTCTGTGCTGGCTAGGGTTCGAGTCTCCTGGTGGGAAAGTGTTCTAAAGTTGTATACTTCACTCTCGTGTTTAGGAGAGTTGTGCCTTAAGCATAGACACATGTGTCTTCCCATATTAACAGGGACTTGATGAAATAACGTATAAATGACCCCTCACTTGCTCTAGTGCTCTTGGGAGGTGGTGATCTTTGGTAGTATATAAATACTCCGAAATTACCATCTCTTTTAAGGGTCTGAGCAGGTGGTGGAGCGGGTTAAGGCGTACCTGTTATGCCAGTTGCTGGAAGGCTTCTGTGCTGGCTAGGGTTCGAGTCTCCTGGTGGGAAAGTGTTCTAAAGTTGTATACTTCACTCTCGTGTTTAGGAGAGTTGTGCCTTAAGCATAGACACAGTGTCTCCCATATTAACAGGGACTTGATGAAAAGAACGTATAAATGACCCCTCACTTGCTCTAGTGCTCTTGGGAGGTGGTGATCTTTGGAGTATATAAATACTCCGAAATTACCATCTCTTTTAAGGGTCTGAGCAGGTGGTGGAGCGGGTTAAGGCGTACCTGTTATGCCAGTTGCTGGAAGGCTTCTGTGCTGGCTAGGGTTCGAGTCTCCTGGTGGGAAAGTGTTCTAAAGTTGTATACTTCACTCTCGTGTTTAGGAGAGTTGTGCCTTAAGCATAGACACAGTGTTCTTCCCATATTAACAGGGACTTGATGAAATAACGTATAAATGACCCCTCACTTGCTCTAGTGCTCTTGGGAGGTGGTGATCTTTGGAGTATATTAAATACTCCGAAATTACCATCTCTTTTAAGGGTCTGAGCAGGTGGTGGAGCGGGTTAAGGCGTACCTGTTATGCCAGTTGCTGGAAGGCTTCTGTGCTGGCTAGGGTTCGAGTCTCCTGGTGGGAAAGTGTTCTAAAGTTGTATACTTCACTCTCGTGTTTAGGAGAGTTGTGCCTTAAGCATAGACACAGTGTTCTTCCCATATTAACAGGGACTTGATGAAAATAACGTATAAATGACCCCTCACTTGCTCTAGTGCTCTTGGGAGGTGGTGATCTTTGGAGTATATAAATACTCCGAAATTACCATCTCTTTTAAGGGTCTGAGCAGGTGGTGGAGCGGGTTAAGGCGTACCTGTTATGCCAGTTGCTGGAAGGCTTCTGTGCTGGCTAGGGTTCGAGTCTCCTGGTGGGAAAGTGTTCTAATGTTGTATACTTCACTCTCGTGTTTAGGAGAGTTGTGCCTTAAGCATAGACACAGTGTTCTCCCATATTAACAGGGACTTGATGAAATAACGTATAAATGACCCCTCACTTGCTCTAGTGCTCTTGGGAGGTGGTGATCTTTGGAGTATATAAATACTCCGAAATTACCATCTCTTTTAAGGGTCTGAGCAGGTGGTGGAGCGGGTTAAGGCGTACCTGTTATGCCAGTTGCTGGAAGGCTTCTGTGCTGGCTAGGGTTCGAGTCTCCTGGTGGGAAAGTGTTCTAAAGTTGTATACTTCACTCTCGTGTTTAGGAGAGTTGTGCCTTAAGCATAGACACATGTGTTCTCCCATATTAACAGGGACTTGATGAAATAACGTATAAATGACCCCTCACTTGCTCTAGTGCTCTTGGGAGGTGGTGATCTTTGGAGTATATAAATACTCCGAAATTACCATCTCTTTTAAGGGTCTGAGCAGGTGGTGGAGCGGGTTAAGGCGTACCTGTTATGCCAGTTGCTGGAAGGCTTCTGTGCTGGCTAGGGTTCGAGTCTCCTGGTGGGAAAGTGTTCTAAAGTTGTATACTTCACTCTCGTGTTTAGGAGAGTTGTGCCTTAAGCATAGACACAGTGTTCTTCCCATATTAACAGGGACTTGATGAAATAACGTATAAATGACCCCTCACTTGCTCTAGTGCTCTTGGGAGGTGGTGATCTTTGGAGTATATAAATACTCCGAAATTACCATCTCTTTTAAGGGTCTGAGCAGGTGGTGGAGCGGGTTAAGGCGTACCTGTTATGCCAGTTGCTGGAAGGCTTCTGTGCTGGCTAGGGTTCGAGTCTCCTGGTGGGAAAGTGTTCTAAAGTTGTATACTTCACTCTCGTGTTTAGGAGAGTTGTGCCTTAAGCATAGACACAGTGTTCTTCCCATATTAACAGGGACTTGATGAAAAGAACGTATAAATGACCCCTCACTTGCTCTAGTGCTCTTGGGAGGTGGTGATCTTTGGAGTATATAAATACTCCGAAATTACCATCTCTTTTAAGGGTCTGAGCAGGTGGTGGAGCGGGTTAAGGCGTACCTGTTATGCCAGTTGCTGGAAGGCTTCTGTGCTGGCTAGGGTTCGAGTCTCCTGGTGGGAAAGTGTTCTAAAGTTGTATACTTCACTCTCGTGTTTAGGAGAGTTGTGCCTTAAGCATAGACACAGTGTTCTCCCATATTAACAGGGACTTGATGAAAGAACGTATAAATGACCCCTCACTTGCTCTAGTGCTCTTGGGAGGTGGTGATCTTTGGAGTATATAAATACTCCGAAATTACCATCTCTTTTAAGGGTCTGAGCAGGTGGTGGAGCGGGTTAAGGCGTACCTGTTATGCCAGTTGCTGGAAGGCTTCTGTGCTGGCTAGGGTTCGAGTCTCCTGGTGGGAAAGTGTTCTAAAGTTGTATACTTCACTCTCGTGTTTAGGAGAGTTGTGCCTTAAGCATAGACACTGTGTCTTCCCATATTAACAGGGACTTGATGAAATAAACGTATAAATGACCCCTCACTTGCTCTAGTGCTCTTGGGAGGTGGTGATCTTTGGTGTATTTAAATACTCCGAAATTACCATCTCTTTTAAGGGTCTGAGCAGGTGGTGGAGCGGGTTAAGGCGTACCTGTTATGCCAGTTGCTGGAAGGCTTCTGTGCTGGCTAGGGTTCGAGTCTCCTGGTGGGAAAGTGTTCTAAAGTTGTATACTTCACTCTCGTGTTTAGGAGAGTTGTGCCTTAAGCATAGACACTGTGTCTTCCCATATTAACAGGGACTTGATGAAATAAACGTATAAATGACCCCTCACTTGCTCTAGTGCTCTTGGGAGGTGGTGATCTTTGGTGTATTTAAATACTCCGAAATTACCATCTCTTTTAAGGGTCTGAGCAGGTGGTGGAGCGGGTTAAGGCGTACCTGTTATGCCAGTTGCTGGAAGGCTTCTGTGCTGGCTAGGGTTCGAGTCTCCTGGTGGGAAAGTGTTCTAAAGTTGTATACTTCACTCTCGTGTTTAGGAGAGTTGTGCCTTAAGCATAGACACAGTGTTCTTCCCATATTAACAGGGACTTGATGAAATAACGTATAAATGACCCCTCACTTGCTCTAGTGCTCTTGGGAGGTGGTGATCTTTGGAGTATTATAAATACTCCGAAATTACCATCTCTTTTAAGGGTCTGAGCAGGTGGTGGAGCGGGTTAAGGCGTACCTGTTATGCCAGTTGCTGGAAGGCTTCTGTGCTGCTGGCTAGGGTTCGAGTCTCCTGGTGGGAAAGTGTTCTAAAGTTGTATACTTCACTCTCGTGTTTAGGAGAGTTGTGCCTTAAGCATAGACACAGTGTTCTCCCATATTAACAGGGACTTGATGAAATAACGTATAAATGACCCCTCACTTGCTCTAGTGCTCTTGGGAGGTGGTGATCTTTGGAGTATATAAATACTCCGAAATTACCATCTCTTTTAAGGGTCTGAGCAGGTGGTGGAGCGGGTTAAGGCGTACCTGTTATGCCAGTTGCTGGAAGGCTTCTGTGCTGGCTAGGGTTCGAGTCTCCTGGTGGGAAAGTGTTCTAAAGTTGTATACTTCACTCTCGTGTTTAGGAGAGTTGTGCCTTAAGCATAGACACAGTGTTCTCCCATATTAACAGGGACTTGATGAAAAGAACGTATAAATGACCCCTCACTTGCTCTAGTGCTCTTGGGAGGTGGTGATCTTTGGAGTATTAAATACTCCGAAATTACCATCTCTTTTAAGGGTCTGAGCAGGTGGTGGAGCGGGTTAAGGCGTACCTGTTATGCCAGTTGCTGGAAGGCTTCTGTGCTGGCTAGGGTTCGAGTCTCCTGGTGGGAAAGTGTTCTAAAGTTGTATACTTCACTCTCGTGTTTAGGAGAGTTGTGCCTTAAGCATAGACACAGTGTTCTTCCCATATTAACAGGGACTTGATGAAAATAACGTATAAATGACCCCTCACTTGCTCTAGTGCTCTTGGGAGGTGGTGATCTTTGGAGTATTATAAATACTCCGAAATTACCATCTCTTTTAAGGGTCTGAGCAGGTGGTGGAGCGGGTTAAGGCGTACCTGTTATGCCAGTTGCTGGAAGGCTTCTGTGCTGGCTAGGGTTCGAGTCTCCTGGTGGGAAAGTGTTCTAAAGTTGTATACTTCACTCTCGTGTTTAGGAGAGTTGTGCCTTAAGCATAGACACAGTGTTCTTCCCATATTAACAGGGACTTGATGAAATAACGTATAAATGACCCCTCACTTGCTCTAGTGCTCTTGGGAGGTGGTGATCTTTGGAGTATATTAAATACTCCGAAATTACCATCTCTTTTAAGGGTCTGAGCAGGTGGTGGAGCGGGTTAAGGCGTACCTGTTATGCCAGTTGCTGGAAGGCTTCTGTGCTGGCTAGGGTTCGAGTCTCCTGGTGGGAAAGTGTTCTAAAGTTGTATACTTCACTCTCGTGTTTAGGAGAGTTGTGCCTTAAGCATAGACACAGTGTTCTTCCCATATTAACAGGGACTTGATGAAAATAACGTATAAATGACCCCTCACTTGCTCTAGTGCTCTTGGGAGGTGGTGATCTTTGGAGTATATTAAATACTCCGAAATTACCATCTCTTTTAAGGGTCTGAGCAGGTGGTGGAGCGGGTTAAGGCGTACCTGTTATGCCAGTTGCTGGAAGGCTTCTGTGCTGGCTAGGGTTCGAGTCTCCTGGTGGGAAAGTGTTCTAAAGTTGTATACTTCACTCTCGTGTTTAGGAGAGTTGTGCCTTAAGCATAGACACAGTGTTCTCCCATATTAACAGGGACTTGATGAAAATAACGTATAAATGACCCCTCACTTGCTCTAGTGCTCTTGGGAGGTGGTGATCTTTGGTAGTATATAAATACTCCGAAATTACCATCTCTTTTAAGGGTCTGAGCAGGTGGTGGAGCGGGTTAAGGCGTACCTGTTATGCCAGTTGCTGGAAGGCTTCTGTGCTGGCTAGGGTTCGAGTCTCCTGGTGGGAAAGTGTTCTAAAGTTGTATACTTCACTCTCGTGTTTAGGAGAGTTGTGCCTTAAGCATAGACACATGTGTCTTCCCATATTAACAGGGACTTGATGAAATAACGTATAAATGACCCCTCACTTGCTCTAGTGCTCTTGGGAGGTGGTGATCTTTGGAGTATTATAAATACTCCGAAATTACCATCTCTTTTAAGGGTCTGAGCAGGTGGTGGAGCGGGTTAAGGCGTACCTGTTATGCCAGTTGCTGGAAGGCTTCTGTGCTGGCTAGGGTTCGAGTCTCCTGGTGGGAAAGTGTTCTAAAGTTGTATACTTCACTCTCGTGTTTAGGAGAGTTGTGCCTTAAGCATAGACACAGTGTTCTCCCATATTAACAGGGACTTGATGAAATAACGTATAAATGACCCCTCACTTGCTCTAGTGCTCTTGGGAGGTGGTGATCTATGGAGTATATAAATACTCCGAAATTACCATCTCTTTTAAGGGTCTGAGCAGGTGGTGGAGCGGGTTAAGGCGTACCTGTTATGCCAGTTGCTAGGAAGGCTTCTGTGCTGGCTAGGGTTCGAGTCTCCTGGTGGGAAAGTGTTCTAAAGTTGTATACTTCACTCTCGTGTTTAGGAGAGTTGTGCCTTAAGCATAGACACATGTGTTCTCCCATATTAACAGGGACTTGATGAAATAACGTATAAATGACCCCTCACTTGCTCTAGTGCTCTTGGGAGGTGGTGATCTTTGGAGTATATTAAATACTCCGAAATTACCATCTCTTTTAAGGGTCTGAGCAGGTGGTGGAGCGGGTTAAGGCGTACCTGTTATGCCAGTTGCTGGAAGGCTTCTGTGCTGGCTAGGGTTCGAGTCTCCTGGTGGGAAAGTGTTCTAATGTTGTATACTTCACTCTCGTGTTTAGGAGAGTTGTGCCTTAAGCATAGACACAGTGTTCTCCCATATTAACAGGGACTTGATGAAATAACGTATAAATGACCCCTCACTTGCTCTAGTGCTCTTGGGAGGTGGTGATCTTTGGAGTATATTAAATACTCCGAAATTACCATCTCTTTTAAGGGTCTGAGCAGGTGGTGGAGCGGGTTAAGGCGTACCTGTTATGCCAGTTGCTGGAAGGCTTCTGTGCTGCTGGCTAGGGTTCGAGTCTCCTGGTGGGAAAGTGTTCTAAAGTTGTATACTTCACTCTCGTGTTTAGGAGAGTTGTGCCTTAAGCATAGACACAGTGTTCTCCCATATTAACAGGGACTTGATGAAATAACGTATAAATGACCCCTCACTTGCTCTAGTGCTCTTGGGAGGTGGTGATCTTTGGAGTATATAAATACTCCGAAATTACCATCTCTTTTAAGGGTCTGAGCAGGTGGTGGAGCGGGTTAAGGCGTACCTGTTATGCCAGTTGCTGGAAGGCTTCTGTGCTGGCTAGGGTTCGAGTCTCCTGGTGGGAAAGTGTTCTAAAGTTGTATACTTCACTCTCGTGTTTAGGAGAGTTGTGCCTTAAGCATAGACACTGTGTCTTCCCATATTAACAGGGACTTGATGAAATAACGTATAAATGACCCCTCACTTGCTCTAGTGCTCTTGGGAGGTGGTGATCTTTGGTGTATTTAAATACTCCGAAATTACCATCTCTTTTAAGGGTCTGAGCAGGTGGTGGAGCGGGTTAAGGCGTACCTGTTATGCCAGTTGCTGGAAGGCTTCTGTGCTGGCTAGGGTTCGAGTCTCCTGGTGGGAAAGTGTTCTAAAGTTGTATACTTCACTCTCGTGTTTAGGAGAGTTGTGCCTTAAGCATAGACACTGTGTCTTCCCATATTAACAGGGACTTGATGAAATAACGTATAAATGACCCCTCACTTGCTCTAGTGCTCTTGGGAGGTGGTGATCTTTGGAGTATTATAAATACTCCGAAATTACCATCTCTTTTAAGGGTCTGAGCAGGTGGTGGAGCGGGTTAAGGCGTACCTGTTATGCCAGTTGCTGGAAGGCTTCTGTGCTGGCTAGGGTTCGAGTCTCCTGGTGGGAAAGTGTTCTAAAGTTGTATACTTCACTCTCGTGTTTAGGAGAGTTGTGCCTTAAGCATAGACACATGTGTCTTCCCATATTAACAGGGACTTGATGAAATAACGTATAAATGACCCCTCACTTGCTCTAGTGCTCTTGGGAGGTGGTGATCTTTGGAGTATATTAAATACTCCGAAATTACCATCTCTTTTAAGGGTCTGAGCAGGTGGTGGAGCGGGTTAAGGCGTACCTGTTATGCCAGTTGCTGGAAGGCTTCTGTGCTGGCTAGGGTTCGAGTCTCCTGGTGGGAAAGTGTTCTAAAGTTGTATACTTCACTCTCGTGTTTAGGAGAGTTGTGCCTTAAGCATAGACACATGTGTCTTCCCATATTAACAGGGACTTGATGAAATAACGTATAAATGACCCCTCACTTGCTCTAGTGCTCTTGGGAGGTGGTGATCTTTGGAGTATATAAATACTCCGAAATTACCATCTCTTTTAAGGGTCTGAGCAGGTGGTGGAGCGGGTTAAGGCGTACCTGTTATGCCAGTTGCTGGAAGGCTTCTGTGCTGGCTAGGGTTCGAGTCTCCTGGTGGGAAAGTGTTCTAAAGTTGTATACTTCACTCTCGTGTTTAGGAGAGTTGTGCCTTAAGCATAGACACATGTGTCTTCCCATATTAACAGGGACTTGATGAAATAACGTATAAATGACCCCTCACTTGCTCTAGTGCTCTTGGGAGGTGGTGATCTTTGGAGTATATTAAATACTCCGAAATTACCATCTCTTTTAAGGGTCTGAGCAGGTGGTGGAGCGGGTTAAGGCGTACCTGTTATGCCAGTTGCTGGAAGGCTTCTGTGCTGCTGGCTAGGGTTCGAGTCTCCTGGTGGGAAAGTGTTCTAAAGTTGTATACTTCACTCTCGTGTTTAGGAGAGTTGTGCCTTAAGCATAGACACTGTGTCTTCCCATATTAACAGGGACTTGATGAAATAACGTATAAATGACCCCTCACTTGCTCTAGTGCTCTTGGGAGGTGGTGATCTTTGGTGTATTTAAATACTCCGAAATTACCATCTCTTTTAAGGGTCTGAGCAGGTGGTGGAGCGGGTTAAGGCGTACCTGTTATGCCAGTTGCTGGAAGGCTTCTGTGCTGGCTAGGGTTCGAGTCTCCTGGTGGGAAAGTGTTCTAAAGTTGTATACTTCACTCTCGTGTTTAGGAGAGTTGTGCCTTAAGCATAGACACTGTGTCTTCCCATATTAACAGGGACTTGATGAAATTAACGTATAAATGACCCCTCACTTGCTCTAGTGCTCTTGGGAGGTGGTGATCTTTGGTGTATTTAAATACTCCGAAATTACCATCTCTTTTAAGGGTCTGAGCAGGTGGTGGAGCGGGTTAAGGCGTACCTGTTATGCCAGTTGCTGGAAGGCTTCTGTGCTGGCTAGGGTTCGAGTCTCCTGGTGGGAAAGTGTTCTAAAGTTGTATACTTCACTCTCGTGTTTAGGAGAGTTGTGCCTTAAGCATAGACACAGTGTTCTCCCATATTAACAGGGACTTGATGAAATAACGTATAAATGACCCCTCACTTGCTCTAGTGCTCTTGGGAGGTGGTGATCTTTGGAGTATATTAAATACTCCGAAATTACCATCTCTTTTAAGGGTCTGAGCAGGTGGTGGAGCGGGTTAAGGCGTACCTGTTATGCCAGTTGCTGGAAGGCTTCTGTGCTGGCTAGGGTTCGAGTCTCCTGGTGGGAAAGTGTTCTAAAGTTGTATACTTCACTCTCGTGTTTAGGAGAGTTGTGCCTTAAGCATAGACACAGTGTTCTTCCCATATTAACAGGGACTTGATGAAATAACGTATAAATGACCCCTCACTTGCTCTAGTGCTCTTGGGAGGTGGTGATCTTTGGAGTATATAAATACTCCGAAATTACCATCTCTTTTAAGGGTCTGAGCAGGTGGTGGAGCGGGTTAAGGCGTACCTGTTATGCCAGTTGCTGGAAGGCTTCTGTGCTGGCTAGGGTTCGAGTCTCCTGGTGGGAAAGTGTTCTAAAGTTGTATACTTCACTCTCGTGTTTAGGAGAGTTGTGCCTTAAGCATAGACACAGTGTTCTTCCCATATTAACAGGGACTTGATGAAATAACGTATAAATGACCCCTCACTTGCTCTAGTGCTCTTGGGAGGTGGTGATCTTTGGAGTATATAAATACTCCGAAATTACCATCTCTTTTAAGGGTCTGAGCAGGTGGTGGAGCGGGTTAAGGCGTACCTGTTATGCCAGTTGCTGGAAGGCTTCTGTGCTGGCTAGGGTTCGAGTCTCCTGGTGGGAAAGTGTTCTAAAGTTGTATACTTCACTCTCGTGTTTAGGAGAGTTGTGCCTTAAGCATAGACACATGTGTCTTCCCATATTAACAGGGACTTGATGAAATAACGTATAAATGACCCCTCACTTGCTCTAGTGCTCTTGGGAGGTGGTGATCTTTGGAGTATATTAAATACTCCGAAATTACCATCTCTTTTAAGGGTCTGAGCAGGTGGTGGAGCGGGTTAAGGCGTACCTGTTATGCCAGTTGCTGGAAGGCTTCTGTGCTGGCTAGGGTTCGAGTCTCCTGGTGGGAAAGTGTTCTAAAGTTGTATACTTCACTCTCGTGTTTAGGAGAGTTGTGCCTTAAGCATAGACACTGTGTCTTCCCATATTAACAGGGACTTGATGAAAAGAACGTATAAATGACCCCTCACTTGCTCTAGTGCTCTTGGGAGGTGGTGATCTTTGGAGTATATAAATACTCCGAAATTACCATCTCTTTTAAGGGTCTGAGCAGGTGGTGGAGCGGGTTAAGGCGTACCTGTTATGCCAGTTGCTGGAAGGCTTCTGTGCTGGCTAGGGTTCGAGTCTCCTGGTGGGAAAGTGTTCTAAAGTTGTATACTTCACTCTCGTGTTTAGGAGAGTTGTGCCTTAAGCATAGACACAGTGTTCTTCCCATATTAACAGGGACTTGATGAAATAACGTATAAATGACCCCTCACTTGCTCTAGTGCTCTTGGGAGGTGGTGATCTTTGGAGTATTATAAATACTCCGAAATTACCATCTCTTTTAAGGGTCTGAGCAGGTGGTGGAGCGGGTTAAGGCGTACCTGTTATGCCAGTTGCTGGAAGGCTTCTGTGCTGGCTAGGGTTCGAGTCTCCTGGTGGGAAAGTGTTCTAAAGTTGTATACTTCACTCTCGTGTTTAGGAGAGTTGTGCCTTAAGCATAGACACATGTGTTCTCCCATATTAACAGGGACTTGATGAAATAACGTATAAATGACCCCTCACTTGCTCTAGTGCTCTTGGGAGGTGGTGATCTTTGGAGTATATTAAATACTCCGAAATTACCATCTCTTTTAAGGGTCTGAGCAGGTGGTGGAGCGGGTTAAGGCGTACCTGTTATGCCAGTTGCTGGAAGGCTTCTGTGCTGGCTAGGGTTCGAGTCTCCTGGTGGGAAAGTGTTCTAAAGTTGTATACTTCACTCTCGTGTTTAGGAGAGTTGTGCCTTAAGCATAGACACTGTGTCTTCCCATATTAACAGGGACTTGATGAAATAAACGTATAAATGACCCCTCACTTGCTCTAGTGCTCTTGGGAGGTGGTGATCTTTGGTGTATTTAAATACTCCGAAATTACCATCTCTTTTAAGGGTCTGAGCAGGTGGTGGAGCGGGTTAAGGCGTACCTGTTATGCCAGTTGCTGGAAGGCTTCTGTGCTGGCTAGGGTTCGAGTCTCCTGGTGGGAAAGTGTTCTAAAGTTGTATACTTCACTCTCGTGTTTAGGAGAGTTGTGCCTTAAGCATAGACACTGTGTCTTCCCATATTAACAGGGACTTGATGAAAAGAACGTATAAATGACCCCTCACTTGCTCTAGTGCTCTTGGGAGGTGGTGATCTTTGGAGTATATAAATACTCCGAAATTACCATCTCTTTTAAGGGTCTGAGCAGGTGGTGGAGCGGGTTAAGGCGTACCTGTTATGCCAGTTGCTGGAAGGCTTCTGTGCTGGCTAGGGTTCGAGTCTCCTGGTGGGAAAGTGTTCTAAAGTTGTATACTTCACTCTCGTGTTTAGGAGAGTTGTGCCTTAAGCATAGACACAGTGTTCTCCCATATTAACAGGGACTTGATGAAAAGAACGTATAAATGACCCCTCACTTGCTCTAGTGCTCTTGGGAGGTGGTGATCTTTGGAGTATATTAAATACTCCGAAATTACCATCTCTTTTAAGGGTCTGAGCAGGTGGTGGAGCGGGTTAAGGCGTACCTGTTATGCCAGTTGCTGGAAGGCTTCTGTGCTGGCTAGGGTTCGAGTCTCCTGGTGGGAAAGTGTTCTAAAGTTGTATACTTCACTCTCGTGTTTAGGAGAGTTGTGCCTTAAGCATAGACACTGTGTCTCCCATATTAACAGGGACTTGATGAAATAACGTATAAATGACCCCTCACTTGCTCTAGTGCTCTTGGGAGGTGGTGATCTTTGGAGTATTATAAATACTCCGAAATTACCATCTCTTTTAAGGGTCTGAGCAGGTGGTGGAGCGGGTTAAGGCGTACCTGTTATGCCAGTTGCTGGAAGGCTTCTGTGCTGGCTAGGGTTCGAGTCTCCTGGTGGGAAAGTGTTCTAAAGTTGTATACTTCACTCTCGTGTTTAGGAGAGTTGTGCCTTAAGCATAGACACATGTGTTCTCCCATATTAACAGGGACTTGATGAAAAGAACGTATAAATGACCCCTCACTTGCTCTAGTGCTCTTGGGAGGTGGTGATCTTTGGAGTATTATAAATACTCCGAAATTACCATCTCTTTTAAGGGTCTGAGCAGGTGGTGGAGCGGGTTAAGGCGTACCTGTTATGCCAGTTGCTGGAAGGCTTCTGTGCTGGCTAGGGTTCGAGTCTCCTGGTGGGAAAGTGTTCTAAAGTTGTATACTTCACTCTCGTGTTTAGGAGAGTTGTGCCTTAAGCATAGACACAGTGTTCTCCCATATTAACAGGGACTTGATGAAAAGAACGTATAAATGACCCCTCACTTGCTCTAGTGCTCTTGGGAGGTGGTGATCTTTGGAGTATATTAAATACTCCGAAATTACCATCTCTTTTAAGGGTCTGAGCAGGTGGTGGAGCGGGTTAAGGCGTACCTGTTATGCCAGTTGCTGGAAGGCTTCTGTGCTGGCTAGGGTTCGAGTCTCCTGGTGGGAAAGTGTTCTAAAGTTGTATACTTCACTCTCGTGTTTAGGAGAGTTGTGCCTTAAGCATAGACACATGTGTCTCCCATATTAACAGGGACTTGATGAAAAGAACGTATAAATGACCCCTCACTTGCTCTAGTGCTCTTGGGAGGTGGTGATCTTTGGAGTATATAAATACTCCGAAATTACCATCTCTTTTAAGGGTCTGAGCAGGTGGTGGAGCGGGTTAAGGCGTACCTGTTATGCCAGTTGCTGGAAGGCTTCTGTGCTGGCTAGGGTTCGAGTCTCCTGGTGGGAAAGTGTTCTAAAGTTGTATACTTCACTCTCGTGTTTAGGAGAGTTGTGCCTTAAGCATAGACACAGTGTTCTCCCATATTAACAGGGACTTGATGAAAGAACGTATAAATGACCCCTCACTTGCTCTAGTGCTCTTGGGAGGTGGTGATCTTTGGAGTATATTAAATACTCCGAAATTACCATCTCTTTTAAGGGTCTGAGCAGGTGGTGGAGCGGGTTAAGGCGTACCTGTTATGCCAGTTGCTGGAAGGCTTCTGTGCTGGCTAGGGTTCGAGTCTCCTGGTGGGAAAGTGTTCTAAAGTTGTATACTTCACTCTCGTGTTTAGGAGAGTTGTGCCTTAAGCATAGACACATGTGTCTTCCCATATTAACAGGGACTTGATGAAAAGAACGTATAAATGACCCCTCACTTGCTCTAGTGCTCTTGGGAGGTGGTGATCTTTGGAGTATATAAATACTCCGAAATTACCATCTCTTTTAAGGGTCTGAGCAGGTGGTGGAGCGGGTTAAGGCGTACCTGTTATGCCAGTTGCTGGAAGGCTTCTGTGCTGGCTAGGGTTCGAGTCTCCTGGTGGGAAAGTGTTCTAAAGTTGTATACTTCACTCTCGTGTTTAGGAGAGTTGTGCCTTAAGCATAGACACATGTGTTCTTCCCATATTAACAGGGACTTGATGAAAGAACGTATAAATGACCCCTCACTTGCTCTAGTGCTCTTGGGAGGTGGTGATCTTTGGAGTATATAAATACTCCGAAATTACCATCTCTTTTAAGGGTCTGAGCAGGTGGTGGAGCGGGTTAAGGCGTACCTGTTATGCCAGTTGCTGGAAGGCTTCTGTGCTGGCTAGGGTTCGAGTCTCCTGGTGGGAAAGTGTTCTAAAGTTGTATACTTCACTCTCGTGTTTAGGAGAGTTGTGCCTTAAGCATAGACACAGTGTTCTTCCCATATTAACAGGGACTTGATGAAAGAACGTATAAATGACCCCTCACTTGCTCTAGTGCTCTTGGGAGGTGGTGATCTTTGGAGTATATAAATACTCCGAAATTACCATCTCTTTTAAGGGTCTGAGCAGGTGGTGGAGCGGGTTAAGGCGTACCTGTTATGCCAGTTGCTGGAAGGCTTCTGTGCTGGCTAGGGTTCGAGTCTCCTGGTGGGAAAGTGTTCTAAAGTTGTATACTTCACTCTCGTGTTTAGGAGAGTTGTGCCTTAAGCATAGACACAGTGTTCTCCCATATTAACAGGGACTTGATGAAAAGAACGTATAAATGACCCCTCACTTGCTCTAGTGCTCTTGGGAGGTGGTGATCTTTGGAGTATATAAATACTCCGAAATTACCATCTCTTTTAAGGGTCTGAGCAGGTGGTGGAGCGGGTTAAGGCGTACCTGTTATGCCAGTTGCTGGAAGGCTTCTGTGCTGGCTAGGGTTCGAGTCTCCTGGTGGGAAAGTGTTCTAAAGTTGTATACTTCACTCTCGTGTTTAGGAGAGTTGTGCCTTAAGCATAGACACATGTGTTCTTCCCATATTAACAGGGACTTGATGAAAAGAACGTATAAATGACCCCTCACTTGCTCTAGTGCTCTTGGGAGGTGGTGATCTTTGGAGTATATTAAATACTCCGAAATTACCATCTCTTTTAAGGGTCTGAGCAGGTGGTGGAGCGGGTTAAGGCGTACCTGTTATGCCAGTTGCTGGAAGGCTTCTGTGCTGGCTAGGGTTCGAGTCTCCTGGTGGGAAAGTGTTCTAAAGTTGTATACTTCACTCTCGTGTTTAGGAGAGTTGTGCCTTAAGCATAGACACAGTGTTCTTCCCATATTAACAGGGACTTGATGAAAAGAACGTATAAATGACCCCTCACTTGCTCTAGTGCTCTTGGGAGGTGGTGATCTTTGGAGTATATAAATACTCCGAAATTACCATCTCTTTTAAGGGTCTGAGCAGGTGGTGGAGCGGGTTAAGGCGTACCTGTTATGCCAGTTGCTGGAAGGCTTCTGTGCTGGCTAGGGTTCGAGTCTCCTGGTGGGAAAGTGTTCTAAAGTTGTATACTTCACTCTCGTGTTTAGGAGAGTTGTGCCTTAAGCATAGACACAGTGTTCTCCCATATTAACAGGGACTTGATGAAAGAACGTATAAATGACCCCTCACTTGCTCTAGTGCTCTTGGGAGGTGGTGATCTTTGGAGTATATTAAATACTCCGAAATTACCATCTCTTTTAAGGGTCTGAGCAGGTGGTGGAGCGGGTTAAGGCGTACCTGTTATGCCAGTTGCTGGAAGGCTTCTGTGCTGGCTAGGGTTCGAGTCTCCTGGTGGGAAAGTGTTCTAAAGTTGTATACTTCACTCTCGTGTTTAGGAGAGTTGTGCCTTAAGCATAGACACATGTGTCTTCCCATATTAACAGGGACTTGATGAAATAACGTATAAATGACCCCTCACTTGCTCTAGTGCTCTTGGGAGGTGGTGATCTTTGGAGTATATTAAATACTCCGAAATTACCATCTCTTTTAAGGGTCTGAGCAGGTGGTGGAGCGGGTTAAGGCGTACCTGTTATGCCAGTTGCTGGAAGGCTTCTGTGCTGGCTAGGGTTCGAGTCTCCTGGTGGGAAAGTGTTCTAAAGTTGTATACTTCACTCTCGTGTTTAGGAGAGTTGTGCCTTAAGCATAGACACAGTGTTCTTCCCATATTAACAGGGACTTGATGAAAAGAACGTATAAATGACCCCTCACTTGCTCTAGTGCTCTTGGGAGGTGGTGATCTTTGGAGTATATTAAATACTCCGAAATTACCATCTCTTTTAAGGGTCTGAGCAGGTGGTGGAGCGGGTTAAGGCGTACCTGTTATGCCAGTTGCTGGAAGGCTTCTGTGCTGGCTAGGGTTCGAGTCTCCTGGTGGGAAAGTGTTCTAAAGTTGTATACTTCACTCTCGTGTTTAGGAGAGTTGTGCCTTAAGCATAGACACAGTGTTCTTCCCATATTAACAGGGACTTGATGAAAAGAACGTATAAATGACCCCTCACTTGCTCTAGTGCTCTTGGGAGGTGGTGATCTTTGGAGTATTATAAATACTCCGAAATTACCATCTCTTTTAAGGGTCTGAGCAGGTGGTGGAGCGGGTTAAGGCGTACCTGTTATGCCAGTTGCTGGAAGGCTTCTGTGCTGGCTAGGGTTCGAGTCTCCTGGTGGGAAAGTGTTCTAAAGTTGTATACTTCACTCTCGTGTTTAGGAGAGTTGTGCCTTAAGCATAGACACTGTGTCTTCCCATATTAACAGGGACTTGATGAAAAGAACGTATAAATGACCCCTCACTTGCTCTAGTGCTCTTGGGAGGTGGTGATCTTTGGTAGTATATAAATACTCCGAAATTACCATCTCTTTTAAGGGTCTGAGCAGGTGGTGGAGCGGGTTAAGGCGTACCTGTTATGCCAGTTGCTGGAAGGCTTCTGTGCTGGCTAGGGTTCGAGTCTCCTGGTGGGAAAGTGTTCTAAAGTTGTATACTTCACTCTCGTGTTTAGGAGAGTTGTGCCTTAAGCATAGACACATGTGTCTTCCCATATTAACAGGGACTTGATGAAATAAACGTATAAATGACCCCTCACTTGCTCTAGTGCTCTTGGGAGGTGGTGATCTTTGGAGTATATTAAATACTCCGAAATTACCATCTCTTTTAAGGGTCTGAGCAGGTGGTGGAGCGGGTTAAGGCGTACCTGTTATGCCAGTTGCTGGAAGGCTTCTGTGCTGGCTAGGGTTCGAGTCTCCTGGTGGGAAAGTGTTCTAAAGTTGTATACTTCACTCTCGTGTTTAGGAGAGTTGTGCCTTAAGCATAGACACATGTGTTCTTCCCATATTAACAGGGACTTGATGAAATAACGTATAAATGACCCCTCACTTGCTCTAGTGCTCTTGGGAGGTGGTGATCTTTGGTGTATTTAAATACTCCGAAATTACCATCTCTTTTAAGGGTCTGAGCAGGTGGTGGAGCGGGTTAAGGCGTACCTGTTATGCCAGTTGCTGGAAGGCTTCTGTGCTGGCTAGGGTTCGAGTCTCCTGGTGGGAAAGTGTTCTAAAGTTGTATACTTCACTCTCGTGTTTAGGAGAGTTGTGCCTTAAGCATAGACACTGTGTCTTCCCATATTAACAGGGACTTGATGAAATAACGTATAAATGACCCCTCACTTGCTCTAGTGCTCTTGGGAGGTGGTGATCTTTGGTGTATTAAATACTCCGAAATTACCATCTCTTTTAAGGGTCTGAGCAGGTGGTGGAGCGGGTTAAGGCGTACCTGTTATGCCAGTTGCTGGAAGGCTTCTGTGCTGGCTAGGGTTCGAGTCTCCTGGTGGGAAAGTGTTCTAAAGTTGTATACTTCACTCTCGTGTTTAGGAGAGTTGTGCCTTAAGCATAGACACTGTGTCTTCCCATATTAACAGGGACTTGATGAAATAACGTATAAATGACCCCTCACTTGCTCTAGTGCTCTTGGGAGGTGGTGATCTTTGGTGTATATTAAATACTCCGAAATTACCATCTCTTTTAAGGGTCTGAGCAGGTGGTGGAGCGGGTTAAGGCGTACCTGTTATGCCAGTTGCTGGAAGGCTTCTGTGCTGGCTAGGGTTCGAGTCTCCTGGTGGGAAAGTGTTCTAAAGTTGTATACTTCACTCTCGTGTTTAGGAGAGTTGTGCCTTAAGCATAGACACATGTGTCTTCCCATATTAACAGGGACTTGATGAAATGAACGTATAAATGACCCCTCACTTGCTCTAGTGCTCTTGGGAGGTGGTGATCTTTGGAGTATTTAAATACTCCGAAATTACCATCTCTTTTAAGGGTCTGAGCAGGTGGTGGAGCGGGTTAAGGCGTACCTGTTATGCCAGTTGCTGGAAGGCTTCTGTGCTGGCTAGGGTTCGAGTCTCCTGGTGGGAAAGTGTTCTAAAGTTGTATACTTCACTCTCGTGTTTAGGAGAGTTGTGCCTTAAGCATAGACACTGTGTCTCCCATATTAACAGGGACTTGATGAAAGAACGTATAAATGACCCCTCACTTGCTCTAGTGCTCTTGGGAGGTGGTGATCTTTGGTGTATTTAAATACTCCGAAATTACCATCTCTTTTAAGGGTCTGAGCAGGTGGTGGAGCGGGTTAAGGCGTACCTGTTATGCCAGTTGCTGGAAGGCTTCTGTGCTGGCTAGGGTTCGAGTCTCCTGGTGGGAAAGTGTTCTAAAGTTGTATACTTCACTCTCGTGTTTAGGAGAGTTGTGCCTTAAGCATAGACACTGTGTCTTCCCATATTAACAGGGACTTGATGAAATAACGTATAAATGACCCCTCACTTGCTCTAGTGCTCTTGGGAGGTGGTGATCTTTGGTAGTATTTAAATACTCCGAAATTACCATCTCTTTTAAGGGTCTGAGCAGGTGGTGGAGCGGGTTAAGGCGTACCTGTTATGCCAGTTGCTGGAAGGCTTCTGTGCTGGCTAGGGTTCGAGTCTCCTGGTGGGAAAGTGTTCTAAAGTTGTATACTTCACTCTCGTGTTTAGGAGAGTTGTGCCTTAAGCATAGACACTGTGTTCTTCCCATATTAACAGGGACTTGATGAAAATAACGTATAAATGACCCCTCACTTGCTCTAGTGCTCTTGGGAGGTGGTGATCTTTGGAGTATATAAATACTCCGAAATTACCATCTCTTTTAAGGGTCTGAGCAGGTGGTGGAGCGGGTTAAGGCGTACCTGTTATGCCAGTTGCTGGAAGGCTTCTGTGCTGGCTAGGGTTCGAGTCTCCTGGTGGGAAAGTGTTCTAAAGTTGTATACTTCACTCTCGTGTTTAGGAGAGTTGTGCCTTAAGCATAGACACAGTGTTCTTCCCATATTAACAGGGACTTGATGAAAGAACGTATAAATGACCCCTCACTTGCTCTAGTGCTCTTGGGAAGTGGTGATCTTTGGAGTATATTAAATACTCCGAAATTACCATCTCTTTTAAGGGTCTGAGCAGGTGGTGGAGCGGGTTAAGGCGTACCTGTTATGCCAGTTGCTGGAAGGCTTCTGTGCTGGCTAGGGTTCGAGTCTCCTGGTGGGAAAGTGTTCTAAAGTTGTATACTTCACTCTCGTGTTTAGGAGAGTTGTGCCTTAAGCATAGACACAGTGTTCTTCCCATATTAACAGGGACTTGATGTAAAGAAACGTATAAATGACCCCTCACTTGCTCTAGTGCTCTTGGGAGGTGGTGATCTTTGGAGTATATTAAATACTCCGAAATTACCATCTCTTTTAAGGGTCTGAGCAGGTGGTGGAGCGGGTTAAGGCGTACCTGTTATGCCAGTTGCTGGAAGGCTTCTGTGCTGGCTAGGGTTCGAGTCTTCTGGTGGGAAGTGTTCTAAAGTTGTATACTTCACTCTCGTGTTTAGGAGAGTTGTGCCTTAAGCATAGACACAGTGTTCTCCCATATTAACAGGGACTTGATGAAAAGAATGTATAAATGACCCCTCACTTGCTCTAGTGCTCTTGGGAGGTGGTGATCTTTGGAGTATATAACTACTCCGAAATTACCATCTCTTTTAAGGGTCTGAGCAGGTGCTGGAGCGGGTTAAGGCGTACCTGTTATGCCAGTTGCTGGAAGGCTTCTGTGCTGGCTAGGGTTCGAGTCTCCTGTGGGAAAGTGTTCTAAAGTTGTATACTTCACATACATTATATTTATATATTCACTTGAACTTGAACTATATATTCTCTTCACTTGAACATCACTTGGTGATGTTTAGGAGAGTTGTGCCTTAAGCATAGACACAGTGTTCTCCTATATTAACAGGGACTTGATGAAATAACGTATAAATGACCCCTCACTTGCTCTAGTGCTCTTGGGAGGTGGTGATCTTTGGTGTATTTAAATACTCCGAAATTACCATCTCTTTTAAGGGTCTGAGCAGGTGCTGGAGCGGGTTAAGGCGTACCTGTTATGCCAGTTGCTGGAAGGCTTCTGTGCTGGCTAGGGTTCGAGTCTCCTGGTGGGAAAGTGTTCTAAAGTTGTATACTTCACTCTCTGTGTTTAGGAGAGTTGTGCCTTAAGCATAGACACAGTGTTCTTCCCATATTAACAGGGACTTGATGAAAATAACGTATAAATGACCCCATCACTTGCTCTAGTGCTCTTGGGAGGTGGTGATCTTTGGAGTATATAAATACTCCGAAATTACCATCTCTTTTAAGGGTCTGAGCAGGTGGTGGAGCGGGTTAAGGCGTACCTGTTATGCCAGTTGCTGGAAGGCTTCTGTGCTGGCTAGGGTTCGAGTCTCCTGGTGGGAAAGTGTTTTAAAGTTGTATACTTCACTCTCGTGTTTAGGAGAGTTGTGCCTTAAGCATAGACACATGTGTCTTCCAATATTAACAGGGACTTGATGAAATAGAACGTATAAATGACCCCTCACTTGCTCTAGTGCTCTTGGGAGGTGGTGATCTTTGGTGTATATTAAATACTCCGAAATTACCATCTCTTTTAAGGGTCTGAGCAGGTGGTGGAGCGGGTTAAGGCGTACCTGTTATGCCAGTTGCCGGAAGGCTTCTGTGCTGGCTAGGGTTCGAGTCTCCTGGTGGGAAAGTGTTCTAAAGTTGTATACTTCACTCTCGTGTTTAGGAGAGTTGTGCCTTAAGCATAGACACTGTGTCTTCCCATATTAACAGGGACTTGATGAAATAACGTATAAATGACCCCTCACTTGCTCTAGTGCTCTTGGGAGGTGGTGATCTATTGAGTATATTAAATACTCCGAAATTACCATCTCTTTTAAGGGTCTGAGCAGGTGGTGGAGCGGGTTAAGGCGTACCTGTTATGCCAGTTGCTGGAAGGCTTCTGTGCTGGCTAGGGTTCGAGTCTCCTGGTGGGAAAGTGTTCTAAAGTTGTATACTTCACTCTCGTGTTTAGGAGAGTTGTGCCTTAAGTATAGACACAGTGTTCTCCCATATTAACAGGGACTTGATGTAAATAACGTATAAATGACCCCTCACTTGCTCTAGTGCTCTTGGGAGGTGGTGATCTTTGGAGTATATTAAATACTCCGAAAATTACCATCTCTTTTAAGGGTCTGAGCAGGTGGTGGAGCGGGTTAAGGCGTACCTGTTATGCCAGTTGCTGGAAGGCTTCTGTGCTGCTGGCTAGGGTTCGAGTCTCCTGGTGGGAAAGTGTTCTAAAGTTGTATACTTCACTCTCGTGTTTAGGAGAGTTGTGCCTTAAGCATAGACACAGTGTTCTCCCATATTAACAGGGACTTGATGAAAAGAACGTATAAATGACCCCTCACTTGCTCTAGTGCTCTTGGGAGGTGGTGATCTATGGAGTATATAAATACTCCGAAATTACCATCTCTTTTAAGGGTCTGAGCAGGTGGTGGAGCGGGTTAAGGCGTACCTGTTATTCCAGTTGCTGGAAGGCTTCTGTGCTGGCTAGGGTTCGAGTCTCCTGGTGGGAAAGTGTTCTAAAGTTGTATACTTCACTCTCGTGTTTAGGAGAGTTGTGCCTTAAGTATAGACACAGTGTTCTCCCATATTAACAGGGACTTGATGAAAGAACGTATAAATGACCCCTCACTTGCTCTAGTGCTCTTGGGAGGTGGTGATCTTTGGAGTATATAAATACTCCGAAATTACCATCTCTTTTAAGGGTCTGAGCAGGTGGTGGAGCGGGTTAAGGCGTACCTGTTATGCCAGTTGCTGGAAGGCTTCTGCTGCTGGCTAGGGTTCGAGTCTCCTGGTGGGAAAGTGTTCTAAAGTTGTATACTTCACTCTCGTGTTTAGGAGAGTTGTGCCTTAAGCATAGACACAGTGTTCTCCCATATTAACAGGGACTTGATGAAAAGAACGTATAAATGACCCCTCACTTGCTCTTAGTGCTCTTGGGAGGTGGTGATCTTTGGAGTATATAAATACTCCGAAATTACCATCTCTTTTAAGGGTCTGAGCAGGTGGTGGAGCGGGTTAAGGCGTACCTGTTATGCCAGTTGCTGGAAGGCTTCTGTGCTGGCTAGGGTTCGAGTCTCCTGGTGGGAAAGTGTTCTAAAGTTGTATACTTCACTCTCGTGTTTAGGAGAGTTGTGCCTTAAGCATAGACACAGTGTTCTTCCCATATTAACAGGGACTTGATGAAAAGAACGTATAAATGACCCCTCACTTGCTCTAGTGCTCTTGGGAGGTGGTGATCTTTGGAGTATATAAATACTCCGAAATTACCATCTCTTTTAAGGGTCTGAGCAGGTGGTGGAGCGGGTTAAGGCGTACCTGTTATGCCAGTTGCTGGAAGGCTTCTGTGCTGCTGGCTAGGGTTCGAGTCTCCTGGTGGGAAAGTGTTCTAAAGTTGTATACTTCACTAACGTGTTTAGGAGAGTTGTGCCTTAAGCATAGACACAGTGTTCTCCCATATTAACAGGGACTTGATGAAAAGAACGTATAAATGACCCCTCACTTGCTCTAGTGCTCTTGGGAGGTGGTGATCTATGGAGTATATAAATACTCCGAAATTACCATCTCTTTTAAGGGTCTGAGCAGGTGGTGGAGCGGGTTAAGGCGTACCTGTTATGCCAGTTGCTGGAAGGCTTCTGTGCTGGCTAGGGTTCGAGTCTCCTGGTGGGAAAGTGTTCTAAAGTTGTATACTTCACTCTCGTGTTTAGGAGAGTTGTGCCTTAAGCATAGACACAGTGTTCTCCCATATTAACAGGGACTTGATGAAAAGAACGTATAAATGACCCCTCACTTGCTCTAGTGCTCTTGGGAAGTGGTGATCTTTGGAGTATATAAATACTCCGAAATTACCATCTCTTTTAAGGGTCTGAGCAGGTGGTGGAGCGGGTTAAGGCGTACCTGTTATGCCAGTTGCTGGAAGGCTTCTGTGCTGGCTAGGGTTCGAGTCTCCTGGTGGGAAAGTGTTCTAAAGTTGTATACTTCACTCTCGTGTTTAGGAGAGTTGTGCCTTAAGCATAGACACAGTGTTCTCCCATATTAACAGGGACTTGATGTAAAGAACGTATAAATGACCCCTCACTTGCTCTAGTGCTCTTGGGAGGTGGTGATCTTTGGAGTATATAAATACTCCGAAATTACCATCTCTTTTAAGGGTCTGAGCAGGTGGTGGAGCGGGTTAAGGCGTACCTGTTATGCCAGTTGCTGGAAGGCTTCTGTGCTGGCTAGGGTTCGAGTCTTCTGGTGGGAAAGTGTTCTAAAGTTGTATACTTCACTCTCGTGTTTAGGAGAGTTGTGCCTTAAGCATAGACACAGTGTTCTCCCATATTAACAGGGACTTGATGAAAAGAATGTATAAATGACCCCTCACTTGCTCTAGTGCTCTTGGGAGGTGGTGATCTTTGGAGTATATAACTACTCCGAAATTACCATCTCTTTTAAGGGTCTGAGCAGGTGCTGGAGCGGGTTAAGGCGTACCTGTTATGCCAGTTGCTGGAAGGCTTCTGTGCTGGCTAGGGTTCGAGTCTCCTGGTGGGAAAGTGTTCTAAAGTTGTATACTTCACATACATTATATTTATATATTCACTTGAACTTGAACTATATATTCTCTTCACTTGAACATCACTTGGTGATGTTTAGGAGAGTTGTGCCTTAAGCATAGACACAGTGTTCTCCTATATTAACAGGGACTTGATGAAAAGAACGTATAAATGACCCCTCATTTGCTCTAGTGCTCTTGGGAGGTGGTGATCTTTGGAGTATATAAATACTCCGAAATTACCATCTCTTTTAAGGGTCTGAGCAGGTGCTGGAGCGGGTTAAGGCGTACCTGTTATGCCAGTTGCTGGAAGGCTTCTGTGCTGGCTAGGGTTCGAGTCTCCTGGTGGGAAAGTGTTCTAAAGTTGTATACTTCACTCTTGTGTTTAGGAGAGTTGTGCCTTAAGCATAGACACAGTGTTCTCCCATATTAACAGGGACTTGATGAAAAGAACGTATAAATGACCCCACACTTGCTCTAGTGCTCTTGGGAGGTGGTGATCTTTGGAGTATATAAATACTCCGAAATTACCATCTCTTTTAAGGGTCTGAGCAGGTGGTGGAGCGGGTTAAGGCGTACCTGTTTTGCCAGTTGCTGGAAGGCTTCTGTGCTGGCTAGGGTTCGAGTCTCCTGGTGGGAAAGTGTTTTAAAGTTGTATACTTCACTCTCGTGTTTAGGAGAGTTGTGCCTTAAGCATAGACACAGTGTTCTCCAATATTAACAGGGACTTGATGAAAAGAACGTATAAATGACCCCTCACTTGCTCTAGTGCTCTTGGGAGGTGGTGATCTTTGGAGTATATAAATACTCCGAAATTACCATCTCTTTTAAGGGTCTGAGCAGGTGGTGGAGCGGGTTAAGGCGTACCTGTTATGCCAGTTGCCGGAAGGCTTCTGTGCTGGCTAGGGTTCGAGTCTCCTGGTGGGAAAGTGTTCTAAAGTTGTATACATCACTCTCGTGTTCAGGAGAGTTGTGCCTTAAGCATAGACACAGTGTTCTCCCATATTAACAGGGACTTGATGAAAAGAACGTATAAATGACCCCTCACTTGCTCTAGTGCTCTTGGGAGGTGGTGATCTATTGAGTATATAAATACTCCGAAATTACCATCTCTTTTAAGGGTCTGAGCAGGTGGTGGAGCGGGTTAAGGCGTACCTGTTATGCCAGTTGCTGGAAGGCTTCTGTGCTGGCTAGGGTTCGAGTCTCCTGGTGGGAAAGTGTTCTAAAGTTGTATACTTCACTCTCGTGTTTAGGAGAGTTGTGCCTTAAGTATAGACACAGTGTTCTCCCATATTAACAGGGACTTGATGTAAAGAACGTATAAATGACCCCTCACTTGCTCTAGTGCTCTTGGGAGGTGGTGATCTTTGGAGTATATAAATACTCCAAAATTACCATCTCTTTTAAGGGTCTGAGCAGGTGGTGGAGCGGGTTAAGGCGTACCTGTTATGCCAGTTGCTGGAAGGCTTCTGTGCTGCTGGCTAGGGTTCGAGTCTCCTGGTGGGAAAGTGT